>NW_024070207.1:715426-836276 GCF_014754425.2 Oryx dammah | reverse complement strand
TTTTTTTTTTTTTTTTAATAATTCTTGTGGCTTTTTTTTTTCCTTCTTCTTCTTCTTTTCTTTAATATTGTATTTTTGAAAATCTAACCTCTACTCTAGATTTTTAATCTTGGCTTTTTGGTATTTATTGTCAATTTTGTACACTTAAAAACCCAATCTTCAGTACCCAATTTTACCTGAGAGCGAGATTACTGGCTTGACCACTGTCTCCTCCTTTGGACTCTCCTTTTTCTCCAAGAGGTGGCCTCTGTCTCTTCCCTCCCTCTTCTTTTCTCTCCCTAACTCTGTGAATCTGTGTGTTCCAGATGGTGGAGAACACTTAGGGAACTGGTTACTGGCTGGATCTCTCTCTCTCCTTTTCATTTCCCTTTTTTATCCTTCTGGCCACCTCTGTCTACTTCCTCCCTCTCCTCTTCCCTGTATAACTCCGGGAACACCTCTGAGTGGTCCAGACTGTGGAGTGCACATAAGGAAGTGATTACTGGCTAGCTGGCTCTCTCCTCTTTTGATCCCACCTCATCTCATTCCAGTCACCTCTAACTACCCCCCTCCCTCTTCTCTTCTCCATGTAACTCAGTGAACTTCTCTGGGTGTCCCTCAATGTGGAGAAACTTTTCATCTTTAACCTAGATGTTTTATCATCAGTGCTGTATAGATGGAGAAGTCTTGAGGCTACTGTAAAAATAAAACTGAAAACCAGAAGCAGGAGGCTTAAGTCCAAATCCTAAGAACATCAGAGAACTCCTGAATCCAGGGAACATTAATTGATAGGAGCTCATCAAACGCCTCCATACCTACACTGAAAACAAGCACCACCCAAGGGCCAACAAGTTCCAGAGCAAGACAAACCATGCAAATTCTCCAGCAACACAGGAACACACCCCTGAGCTTTAATATACAGGCAGCTCAAAGTTACTCCAAAACCATTGACGTCTCATAACCCATTGCTGATGACTTCATTGCACTCCAGAGAGAAGAAATCCAGCTCCACCCACCAGAACTCCGACACAAGCTTCCCTAACCAAGAAACATTGACAAGCCACTGATACAACCCCACCCACAGTGAGGAAACTCCATAATAAAGAGAACTCCACAAATTCCCAGAATATAGAAAGACCACCCCAAACGAAGCAATATAACCAAGATGAGGAGACAGAGGAATACCCAGCAGGTAAAGGAAATGGAGAAATGCCCACCAAACCAAACAAAAGAGGAAGAGATAGGGAATCTACCTGAGAAAGAATTATGAATATTGATAGTGAAAATGATCCAAAATCTTGAAATCAAAATGGAATCACAGATAAATAGCCTGGAGACAAGGATTGAGAAGATGCAAGAAAGGTTTACCAAGGACCTAGAAGAAATAAAAAAGAGTCAATATATAATGAATAATGCAATAAATGAGATCAGAAACACTCTGGAGGCAACAAATAGTAGAATAATGGAGGCAGAAGTTAGGGTTAGTGAAATAGAAGATAGATTGGTAGAAATAAATGAATCAGAGAGGAAAAAAGAAAAACGAATTTAAAGAAATGAGGACAATCTCAGAGACCTCCAGGACAATATGAAATGCTCCAACATTTGAATTATAGGAGTTCCAGAAGAAGAAGACAAAAAGAAAGACCATGAGAAAATCCTTGAGGAGATAATAGTTGAAAACTTCCCTAAAATGGGGAAGGAAATCATCACCCAAGTCCAAGAAACCCAGAGAGTTCCAAACAGGATAAACCCAAGGCAAAAAACATCAAGACACATATTAATCAAATTGACAAAGATCAAACACAAAGAACAAATATTAAAAGCAGCAAGGGAAAAACAACAAATAACACACAAAGGGATTCCCATAAGGATAACTGCAGATCTTTCAATAAAAACGCTTCAGGCCAGGAGGGAATGGCAAGACATACTTAAAGTGATGAAAGAAAAGAACCTACAATCCAGATTACTGTACCCAGCAAGGATCTCATTCAAATATGAAGGAGAAATCAAAAGCTTTACAGACAAGCAAAAGCTGAGAGAATTCAGCACCACCAAAGCAGCTTTCCAACAAATGCTGAAGGATATTCTCTAGACAAGAAGCACAAAAAGGGTGTATAAACCCGAACCCAAAACAATAAAGTAAATGGCAACGGGATCATACTTATCAATAATTACCTTAAACGTAAATGGGTTGAATGCCCCAACCAAAAGGCAAAGACTGGCTGAATGGATACAAAAACAAGATCCCTATATATGCTGCCTACAAAAGACCCACCTCAAAATAAGGGACACATACAGACTGAAAGTGAAGGGCTGGAAAAAGATATTCCATGCAAATAGAGACCAAAAGAAAGCAAGAGTAGCAATACTCATATCAAATAAAATAGACTTTAAAACAAAGGCTGTGAAAAGAGACAAAGAAGGCCACTACATAATGATTAAAGGATCAATCCAAGAAGAAGATATAACAATTATAAATATATATGCACCCAACATAGAAGCACCACAATATGTAAGAAAAATGCTAACAAGAATGAAAGGGGAAATTAACAATAACACAGTAATAGTGGGAGACTTTAATACCCCACTCACACCTATGGACAGATCAACTAAACAGAAAATTAACAAAGAAACACAAACTTTAAATGATACAATAGACCAGTTAGACCTATTTGATATCTATAGGACATTTCACCCCAAAACAACGAATTTCACCTTTTTCTCAAGTGCTCACAGAACCTTCTCCAGGATAGATTACATCATGGGCCATAAATCTAACCTTGATAAATTAAAAAAAAAATCGAAATCATTCCAAGCATCTTTTCTGACCATAATGCATTAAGATTAGATCTCAATTACAGTAGAAAAACTATTAAAAATTCCAACATATGGAGGCTGAACAATATGCTGCTGAATAACCAACAAATCACAGGAGAAATAAAAAAAGAAATCAAAATATGCATAGAAACAAATGAAAATGAGAACACAACAACCCAAATCCCGTGGGACACTATAAAAGCAGTGCTAAGAGGAAAGTTCATAGGAATACAGGCATACCTCAAGAAACAAGAAAAAAAGTCAAGGAAATAACCTAACTCTACACCTAAAGCAACTAGAAAAGGAAGAAACGGAGAACCCCAGAGTTAGTAGAAAGAAAGAAATCTTAAAAATTGGAGCAGAAATAAATGCAAAAGAAACAAAAGAGACCATAGCAAAAATCAACAAAGCCAAAAGCTGGTTCTTTGAAAGGATAAATAAAATTGACAAACCATTAGCCAGATTCATCAAGAAACAAAGAGAGAAAAATCAAATCAATAAAATTAGAAATAAAAATGGAGAGATCACAACAAACAACACAGAAATACAAAGGATTATAAGAGACTACTATCAGCAATTATATGCCAATAAAATAGACAATGTGGAAGAAATGGACAAATTCTTAGAAAAGTACAACTTTCCAAAACTGAACCAAGAAGAAATAGAAAATCCTAACAGACCCATCACAAGCATGGAAACTGAAACTGTAATCAGAAATCTTCCAGCAAACAAAAGCCCAGGTCCAGATGGCTTCACAGCTGAATTCTGCCAAAAATTTAGAGAAGAGCTAACACCTATCCTATTCAAACTCTTCCAGAAAATTGCAGAGGAAGATAAACTTCCAAACTCATCCTATGAGGCCACCACCACCCTAGTACCAAAACCTGACAAAGATGCCACAAAAAAAGAAACCTACAGGCCAATATCACTGATGAACATAGATGCAAAAATCCTTAACAAAATTCTAGCAATCAGAATCCAACAACATATTAAAAAGATCGTACACCATGACCAAGTGGGCTTTATCCCAGGGATGCAAGGATTCTTCAATATCTGCAAATCAATCAATGTAATTCACCACATTAACAAATTGAAAAATAAAAGCCATATGATTATCTCAATAGATGCAGAGAAGGCCTTTGACAAAATTCAACATACATTTTTTATAAAAACTCTCCAGAAAGCAGGAATAGAAGGAACATACCTCAACATAATAAAAGCTATATATGACAAACCCACAGCAAACATTATCCTCAATGGTGAAAAATTGAAAACATTTCCCCTAAAGTTAGGAACAAGAAAAGGGTGCCCACTTTCACCGCTACTATTCAACATAGTTCTGGAAGTTTTGGCCACAGCAATCAGAGCAGAAAAAGAAATAAAAGGAATCCAAATTGGAAAAGAAGAAGTAAAACTCTCACTGTTTGCAGATGACATGATCCTCTATATAGAAAACCCTAAAGACTCCACCAGAAAATTACTAAAGCTAATCAATGAATATAGTAAAGTTGCAGGATTGGGAACTCATGTACACCTGTGGCAGATTCATGTCAATGTATGGCAAAACCAATGGTATTGTAAAGTAAAATAAAGTAAAAATAAAAATTAAATTAAAAGAAGTATTTATGCATTATGATGATACACATTTTGCCGAGATAAGTAGGGTGTAGTTAAATAGAGCTATCAATTAGGAAAGAATTGTTTACTTCAGTTCTGGATTAATTTATATACGTAGGTCTACACAGAAGTCAATCTAATCTGATCTGACCCCAATCCTAGGAAATTAGGCCATTAAAACAAAAATGATAGTGTGCCTATGAGGCTTCTACAATATCACTAACGAGCCAATAAGCTACTGGAGGTCAGTGGAGAAAAAAACCCAGAAAGAATGAAGGGATGGAGCCAAAGCAAAAACAATACCCAGCTGTGGATGTGACTGGTGATAGAAGCAAGGTCCAATGCTGTAAAGAGCAATATTGCATAGGAACCTGGAATGTCAGGTCCATGAATCAAGGCAAATTGAAAGTGGTCAAGCAAGAGATAGCAAGAGTGAACGTCGACATTCTAGGAATCAGTGAACTAAAATGGACTGAAATGGGTGAATTTAACTCAGATGACCATTATATCTACTACTGCGGGCATGAATCCCTCAGAAGAAATGGACTAGCCATCATGGTCAACAAAAGAGTCTGAAATGCAGTACTTGGATGCAATCTCAAAAACCACAGAATCATCTCTGTTCGTTTCCAAGGCAAACCATTCAATATCACATTAATCCAAGTCTATGCCCCAACCAGTAACACTGAAAAAGCTGAAGCTGAACGGTTCTATGAAGACCTATAAGACCTTTTAGAACTAACACCCCAAAATGATGTCCTTTTCATTATAGGGGACTGGAATGCAAATGTAGGAAGTCAAGAAACACCTGGAGTAACAGGCAAATTTGGCCTTGGAATGCAGAATGAAGTAGGGCAAAGACTAATCGAGTTTTGCCAAGAAAATGCACTGGCAATAGCAAACACTCTCTTCCAACAAGAAAAGACTCTACACATAGACATCACCAGATGGTCAACACCGAAATCAGATTGATGATATTCTTTGCAGCCAAAGATGGAGAAGCGCTATACAGTCAACAAAAACAAGACCAGGAGCTGACTATTACCAAATACAGACTCAAATTGGAGAAAGTGGGGAAACCGCTAGACCATTCAGGTATGACCTAAATCAAATCCCTTATGATTATACAGTGGAAGTGAGAAATAAATTTAAGGGCCTAGATCTGATAGATAGAGTCCCTGATGAACTATGGAATGGGGTTCGTGACGTTGTACAGGAAACAGGTATCAAGACCATCTCCATGGAAAATAAATGCAAAAAGGCAAAATGGCTGTCTGGGGAGGCCTTACAAATAGCTGTGAAAAGAAGAGAGGTGAAAAGCATAGGAGAATAGGAAAGATATAAGCATCTGAATGCAGAGTTCCAAAGAAGAGTAAGAAGAGATAAGAAAGCCTACTTCAGTGATCAATGCAAAGAAATAGAGAAAAAGAACAGAATGGGAAAGACTAGAGATCTCTTCAAGAAAGTTAGCGATACCAAGGGAACTTTTTATGCAAAGATGGGCTCGATAAAGGACAGAAATGGTATGGACCTAACAGAAGTAGAAGATATTAAGAAGAGGTTGCAAGAATACACAGAAGAACTGTACAAAAAAGATCTTCATGACCCAGATAATCATGATGGTGTAATGACTCATCTATAGCCAGACATCTTGGAATGTGAAGTCAAGTGGGCCTTAGAAAGCATCACTATGAACAAAGCTTGTGAAAGTGATGGAATTCCAGTTAAGTTGTTTCAAATCCTGAAAGATGATACTGTATTGCTGCGCTCAATATGCCAGGAAATTTGGAAACTCAGCAGTGGCCACAGGACTGCAAAAGGTCAATTTTCATTCCAATTCCAAAAAAAGGCAATGCCAAAGAATGCACAAACTACTGCACAATTGGACTCATCTCACATGCTAATAAAGCAATGCTCAAAATTCTCCAAGTCAGGCTTCAGCAATACGTGAACCATGAACTTCCTGATGTTCAAGCTGGTTTTAGATAAGGCAGAGGAATCAGAGATCAAATTGCCAACATCCGCTGGATCATGGAAAAAGCAAGAGAGTTCCAGAAAAAAACATCTATTTCTGCTTTATTGACTATGCCAACGCCTTTGACGGTGTGGATCACAATCAACTGTGGAAAATTCTGAAAGTGATGGGAATACCAGACCACCTAACCTGACTCTTGAGAAGTCTGTATGCAGGTCAGGAAGCAACAGTTAGAACTGAGCATGCAACAACAGACTGGTTCCAAATAGGAAAAGGAGTATGTCAAGGCTGTATATTGTCACCCTGCTTATTTCACTCATATGCAGAGTACATCATGAAAAACTCTGGACTGGAAGAAGTTGGAATCAATACTGACGAGAGAAATATCAAGAACCTCAGATATACAGATGACACCAACCTTATGGCAGAAAGTGAAGAGGAACTAAAAAGCCTCTTGATGAAAGTTAAAGTGGAGAGTGAAAAAGCTAGCTTAAAGCTAACATTCAGAAAACGAAGATCATGGCATCCGTTTCCAACACTTCATGGGAATTAGATGGGGAAACAGTGTCAGACTTTATTTTTCCGGTCCCCAAAATCACTGCAGATGGTGACTAAAACCATGAAATTAAAAGACGCTTACTCCTTGGAAGGAAAGTTATGACCAACCTAGACAGCATATTGAAAAGTAGAGACATTACTTTGCCGACTAAGGTCCGTCTAGTCAAGGCTATGGTTTTTCCAGTGGTCATGTATGGATGTGATAGTTGGACTGTGAAGAAGGCTGAGCGCCGAAGAATTGATGCGTTTGAACTGTGGTGTTGGAGAAGACTCTTGAGAGTCCCTTGGACTGCAAGGAGATCCAACCACTCCATTCTGAAGGAGATCAGCCCTGGGTTTTCTTTGGAAGAAATGATGCTAAAGCTGAAACTCCAGTACTTTGGCCACCTCATGCGAAGCGTTGACTCATTGGAAAAGACTCTGATGCTGGGAGAGATTGGGGTCAGGAGGAGAAGGGGATGACAGAGGATGGGATGGCTGGATGGCATCACTGACTTGATGGACGTGAATCTGAGTGAACTCCGGGGGATGGTGATGGACAGGGAGGCCTGGCGTGCTGGGATTCATGTGGTCACAAGGAATCGGACTGGACTGAGTGACTGAACTGACCTGAACTGAACGAGCCAAAGAATATAAGTAGAATTTTCGAAAAAAAACAAGTTAAATTTTAGGTTTTTTTTTTTTTTTTTGTACATGCTTAGATAACTTTGCGGAGAAGGCAATGGCACCCCACTCCAGTATTCTTGACTGGAAAGTCATATGGATGTAGGAGCCTGGTGGGCTGCAGTCCATAGGGTCGCTAAGAATGTGACACGACTGAGCGACTTCACTTTCACTTCACTTTCATGCGTTGGTGAAGGAAATGGCAACCCACTCCAGTGTTCTTGCCTGGAGAATCCCAGGAACGGGGAAGCCTAGTTTGCTGCCCTCTCTGAGTTCGCACAGAGTCAGACACGACCGAAGCGGCTTAGCAGCAGCAGCAGCAGATAACTTTGAGCTGTAAAAACACTGCTATTTGTAAAACTAAAACGTATTTTTCTCAAAAACAATTTTTTTGTTAAATTTCAACATGACTTTCTCAATACTGAGACTTAACTTCTATGTCATCAACCTAGTATAAACAAAAACAAAGACATTTCCTAGGTAAGACAAACTCCTTCACACAATTAAAAAGTTTGAGCAAAGTGCAGCTCTTTTTAGTTCCTAAAAGTTATTCTGCTTTATCTCTAGTTCAAGTCATCACCATAAAAGACTTGTGATTTTCCAGACATTTTTACTACATGGCACACTACTAACTCAATGGACTTGATTCTATCAAAATCATTTCCTTGTTAATTATAACTTCAACATTCTGCTAGAAAATTGAAGTTGGATAGAATATCAGGAATTTCAGAATAGAGAAAGATTTGTTTCCAGCAGAAAGGAAGAATATGTTCATATATTCATCCTGTATTTCAATCCCTTGAGGTTCCTTTTATGTACTTTTCACTGTGTTCAGAGGAAATTAACCTTCAAAAATTCATTTTAATACAAATTTTCCCTATAAGTAGTACACACACATACACACAATCAAAAATGTATGTATATTAGATATTCATAGTAAAGATTAGATAGCTTTTATTATACAGTAGTCATTAACATTAAGCATACTTACAATTTCCCCTTTGAAACTTTCACTGGTTAGCACCAATAGTACTTTTGGAAATTATCTGTCTATATTGCTCAGTTGCCTTTAAGTTGTATAAATACTAAATGGGAACCTTAAAAAATTTTTAATACAGGGCCTTGTCACATATATAAAAAAAATTCCATATGGATATATTAAAACATTCCCCTTGATGAATGGTAAATATTTAAATTTTATACTTGTCTATTCTCAAAAAATTGCTTCATTTAAATTACAATGTAGCTGCTTACCAACATAAGTGACTCTTCTAGTTTAGAAGTTGATAAACCTTAAATCTTGGTTTAGAACATTAAGCTATTGATCAAAAGGTTTAAATCTCAGTTCTCTCATTTGCATAATGAGGGAGTTGGACTAAATGGTCTTAAGGTCCCTTAGAGCTCTGAAATTCAAAGACTATATAAATGGCAACATCTGAACATGTACATTTTGAAGTTTTAATAGATACAAAATTATGACCCTAGAAGAGGCATTAGAGATCAGTATAATCCTCTGATTTTATAGCTAAAGAAAAAAAGACACAATAAGGTTAAAAAGCCTGTCCAAGGCCACATTGCTAGTTAATTGCAATGCCTGAGTTACAACCCTGTAGTATGCAAAATGATGGTATAAATGAGATTATCTGCTGTGGCCTGTTGTAAAAATATTTCATTATTAGTAATTACAAAATGAAGTATTATAATAGAACCATTAGTCAATACCCAAATTTTAAAAAATTATGATTTATATAGAATACCTCAAAGTAATATTTCAAATCATCTCTTTTCTCATTGCTTCTGAGAGCTATACCCATAATAGGAGAAGAAGTTTCTAAGAAAAAAAAAAGAAACTTATAAAGGCTAATTTCATATATATTACTTAGAAGAACTTTTGAATGTGACCTATAAATTTTTCCAATATAAGAAAGATAAAAATAAGCTGTCGGATGATCATGTGCTTTATTTTTATTTTAGTGGAACTGAGACAATAATTACTATGATTATTGATTAAAATAGGGAAAAAACTGATTCAGCAAACACTGTCACTTCTATTCTATCCTCTATTTGGAATCTTCAGTATTCAATAAAGATGCAAATTAACAAATTGCAGAAATCATGATAAGACAGATTGTCTATAATTATTCATTATTTACTGATTTCCTTGATATACTCGATAGTTGTTGAGTGTTCTATTGATGCAATCAGTTATGATAGTTGCAATTTATTGTACAATTTAGAAGTGTCATGGAGCAAAATATACCACTATAATGCTTCTCATTTATTAATATGTATAAATTATTTTAAGACAAGATATTGGATCGTGCCTAAAATTAAATAGTTCGGGTCCCCTAAGAGTTTCATCCTGCATGACAGATTGTACTATTTTTCAAAAAACTACAAAAAATACCAAAATGGCATATATTCTTCTCTTACAGGCTAAGAAAAGTGAGAAGCGAGAGATAAAGTAAGTAGAAGAAAGAAGAAGGTCATGAAACGTACTGCCTCATGGCTCATAAATAGTAGAAATATAAATGTCAAATTAACTTTATTATATAGTATAGGTAGGCTAATAACAATTTAGATGCAGAGGAAGGCTTATTGTGAAGAGAAGACCACCTATTCTCTGTCACTAAAGGCGGTTTTTCAAGCTTACTGACATTCCAGACCTTACAGCATTGGCTTTCAAACGGCAACTTGTGCCAAGCTCCTAGTGCTTGCCATTTTCAAACAGAAAAGACATGATAAGAGATTGCTTTACTTAGGATGGCCTGCTATTGATTGATAAACCTCCATCTAATCCATATTAGGTTTAAGATACTAACAATATACTCATCTTAGAGGCCGTTAGGCAAATGGAATCCTGTAAATGTCTTCAAGTTTCCAATTTTAGGATTTACTTTTCATTTTGATCCATGACTTGTGATTTTTTATTAATTTTTGGATTATCTTTAGTATAAATCCTTCATTGCCATTATAAAGCCTAGATACTTAGATTGGCTTGTAAGGTGGTTGCATTTCCTGCATAGGAAAGTTGGGTATGATAGGATGGTATAGTAAGATTTGTTTCACCCACTTTCTTATTATGATATATATTTTAACTTTCCTAAGTTTGAATTTAAAAAAAAAAATTGGCTTTTCAAAAGCATGTCAGTTTAAGTGATAAAAATTAATACAAATTACAGAGCATCTGCCACTAGATCATTGTTTTTTCTCTGCCTAAACTCATTTAGTGTACAAACTGCTAGCAAGTAAACCTTATTTTTTCCCAAGCAATGGCAGATAGCTGAACTCTTGGGTGGAACCATTCTTTCTAACCTGTTTCTATACACTGTTATTTATATAACACACCAGGGACTAAAATAAGCTGGAAGTTACAAACAGTATTCATGACTGCAATGACTTTCCTGTAAGAATGCAGAAAAGTGACTTTGATATTATCGTTAGCCTAAAAATTTTTATTCTATATGAATAATTTTTTTCAATAGATAGATAAAGCTAAAGCTGTTGTCGATTGGCAACACAATGAAAATTATCAGGCATTTGTCTTTCCTATACTTTCAGAATCCAGGAGCATTGAGTTTAGCCCCTTTCTTCAAGTGGGACAAAACTAACAGAATTGATATTTGATAATGTACTCCTTAGAAACACTGATTGATTTACCTTTCAAAATCTGTGACTTCAGATTTGTTGAGCTAATTTGAATTATTTATTTATTATACTTTTCCCTCCCTGGACAGACACTACTATACAGGCTAAGAATGAACACAGTTTTAGGACACTCTTCATATACATAGCCAGCTGAGATGGAAATCGCCTAGGTGGATAATTAACCTTTAAAAAGAGTGTAACTTTGCTTTCTTAGTTTGAATGCATTTCCTATTTGTTCACATTACAATATTAACAAAATTATTTCATTCACTTTTATTCTTGTTATGATATGGAAATTAATGTGTGACTTTGTTCAAAAATGCTTTTGAAAATATTGGAGGACTTATGAAGTCAAATTTCCTGGGTATTTGGCAACAAGAAAAAGTACCTAATTAAAATTTATATGAGTAATATTTGCTAAATTGTAGATTTAGATTATTTTTTCTGACATCTTCTGGAAAAGTAATGGCTACTGTCCCCTTAAATATATAAACCAGTTATTGTTCTTCTTTCTATTTATAACAAATTGAATTTTTCAGATGAGTAATTAACACAGTGCTAGTATATCAAATTTGCCTGAAAGAATATATGGATAGTTTTATTTTGCCTTTAGCTGTCTGACTCCTAATGTTCTTAATTATGAAGGGCTGAGTTTTAATGATCCATTATTAAGTGAGCTTTTTAAAGTTACCATTTTTTTTTTACAAATTTCTACATTTAGTATTAGATATTCAACTAATCAAACATTGAATTAATAATTACTGTGGTGTTATTCATGTCAACAGTCTCTGCAGAACAAGGCAAAATTTTGCATTCCTCTGAGTAGTATTCTAGTCAATCAAATTCTTCTGTATCAATTAATTATATTAGTTGTAGAGGATCAATCAAAATGTGTTCCAGGGAATGACTAATTACTTCAGTTTTTTGTGAATGAACTATTACCATGTTAAGAGTGCTAAGTAAACCTAATCTAGTGAAAGAAAAATGAAAGTCAGAGAGATGTGTCAACCTGAGATAGATACAATCTTGTAGGGAGATTTACCATTTTTTTTAATTGTAAAAAAATATATATTCCTCTTTATTTAAACATAGAATTTCTTTAGCCCTAAATGTTCTTGGAATTATATTTTTTCTTTTGCATAACAGAAAGGAGAAAGGAGAGCATTACAAAGCACTTTCTTTTAACTGATGAAATTTTACACATATTTTGGTACTTTAAATCCAAATTTTTGACAATAGACCAAAATTTTCAGGTAGAGAGACTTCATGCGTAAAATGGCCACCTAAAATAAGACGCTTCAAAAAATGCAGATGACATAACTTTTGCAATTGAAAATCATAAAAATGTGGAAATCTTTTTTCTCCTTTATTTAGGAGGATTTTTTTTTTCTGAAAATGAACTATTACAACTGGTAAACTGAAGACTGAAGAATATCTTTAGTAAGATTTTTTTCACTATTTCTTCCAAAGAAACATGGATGTTTTCTATGATCAGTTAAACTATAACATACTAGCAGATCATTAGAAATTTGCGAGTATTAATTGTTAATCTTTTCATTCTAGCTCACCCATAATGAGAGAGTAACAAAGCATCCTGTATTTAAGGGGAAAACACACACACACACATGTTCATGTGTATGAACTAATCAGAAATCTCTAAAGTTTAACATGGTAGACCACTAATATTTCCATGTGTCTCAGAACTCAGTCTGAATTATAATATCAAAACAATGTTTTACAAAATAATGTCATAAAGTATTTTTAAGTCTTCTCTTTATAAATTATATTTTACCTGATGCTGCTGCTGCAGTCGTGTCCAACTCTGTGCAACCCCATAGACGGCAGCCCACCAGGCTTCCCCATCCCTGGGATTCTCTAGGCAAGAATACTAGAGTGGGTTGCCATTTCCTTATCCAATGCATGAAAGTGAAAAGGCAAAATGAAGTCGCTCAGTTGTGTCAGACTCTTAGCGACCCCATGGACTGCAGCCTACCAGGATCCTCCGTCCATGGGATTTTCCAGGCAAGAGAACTAGACTGGTGTGCCATTGCCTTCTCCTACCTGATGCTACTTGCAAATAAATATATATTCAATATATGAACATAAAGTAACAATGAAAGTGTTACTTGCTCAGTCGTGTCTGACTCTTTGTGACCACATGGACTGTAGCACAACAGGCTCCCCTGTCCATAGATTTTTCCAGGCAAGAATACTGGAGTGGTTAGACATTTCCTTCTCCAGGAGATCTTCCTGACCAAGGGATCAAACCCAGGTCTCCTGCATTGCAGGAAGATTCTTTACCATCTGAGCCACCAAGAAAACCATATGAAATAGTGAAGTGAAAGTCGCTTAGTCATGTCCAACATTTTGCAACCCCATGGACTATACAGTCCATGAAATTCTCCAGGCCAGAATACCAGATTGGGTAGCCTTTCCCTTCTCCAGAGGATCTTCCCAACCCAGGGATTGAAGCCAGGTCTCCCACATTGCAGGCAGATTCTTTACCAGCTGAGCCACAAGGGAAGCCCTATGAACATAGGGCCATATGTAATCTAGTGTGTTTAGAGTAGTCCCAAGAAGATCACACTGTCCTCAAGTCTCTTAATGCTATATCTTGACATATACAATTCTCAGCGATATACAGTCATATTCTGTTGTCTATTATGGCCATGGTCTTGTAAGCCTCCACAAGATTCTTTGAAAATGAAAAGATATAATCTGTTACAGCATTCACAGTAACCAGAAGCAACTAATAATACTTTATATAGGCTGGATTTTTCTTTGCTTATATTTTTACTAATTCGCTAACTTCAAAGAGCAGGGTCTATTTGAAATGATACACACAATTTGATGGGGTTATGATGGAAGAAAAGCTCTGTGACATTGGCTGTCAGCAAAAGAAGAAAAACTTCATAGATTGGCATTAAGCAACCCTCATACCAAAAGCTAAAGTCAGGAAATAGCAATTGTGAAATTTAAAAACTAAAAAACCTTCAAGTGGAATGAAACAGACTATTTTATTAAACTTGTCTCCTGAAAAAGAAATGATTGGACTGAATCTTCTTTATCTTAAAAAGGGAAGTTAAGAGGGCAGTCTTAAGATGGCTGGCAAATAGGATGGGGAGACCACTTTCTCCACCACGAATTCACCAAAAGATCATTTGAATGCTGAGCAACTTCCACAAAACAACTTCTGAAAGCTGGCAGAGGATACTAGGCACCCAGAAAGGTAGCCCATTGTCTTTGAAAGGAGGTAGGACAAAATACAAAAGATGAAAAGAGAAACAAAGGATTTGGGGATGGAGACCCATCCCAGGCAGGGAGTCATGAAGGAGGAGAAGCTTCCAAACACCAGGAAACCCTCTCACCGGTGGGTCTGTGGGGAGTTTTGGAATCTTGGAGGGCAACATAACCAGGAGGGAAAAATAAAACACACACACACACACACACACACACACACACACACACACAGAATTTGTACCTAAGGGCAACCCCCAGCAGAGAAGTAGCCCAGACACTATTATGCACTATTTCAGAGCTATAGAGCTTCTTTTTGAAAGTACCTTATCATCTGTATTAGCCTAAAGAGACGATTTTGCTATGACAAATTTTATCATCAGCTAATTTTTTTCCTTAAATCAAAGCAAAACATACATGTATATGCTAAAAATCTCACTAGTATGCCATATTAAGATAATAGAGTTCATTTAAAGTGAAATATGCTTCTGTACTTATATTATGGTCCTTTATTTTCCAAAATGGACAACATTCTCTTAGAACATGACTTAGAGGGAAGTTTTTGTTTCATTGGTAGACTAGGTAGCTAATATGACTCATAGCAAAAATAGATTTTAAACATTAAACCATAAATATTTTCACACTTACACAAAAATGAGTATTCATTTTTAATTATCTATACCCATTACATAGTTTATTAAAATAATAAGTAGCAAAAATATATCATTTGTAGTATCATTATTATTGCCTATAGCCATTGCAATTTTAAAATAAAGCATAATAAAGTACTTCACTGACTTGAAATTTTCCATTGCTTCATCCTGTAGAGTAATTGTGAACAAAATATTTCATAGTCAAAATTATTATAGTGTCAATATGATCAAAGAAGAAAAATGTTTAATCCGTGGTAAAAACAAGCTTTAAAAATAAAGCTCTCAAGTATGTCAGTTCATAAATTTTTACTAACACTTACACTCTTTTTTTTTTTTTAAGTATGGTTGATTTACAGTATCATATATCAGTTTCAGGTATATACTTGTACTCTACTAATAAAATCAATTGCTGCAAAGAAATCTTCATTGAAATGTTTTTAAACAACTGCCTATTAATATGTATAATTGAGATAAATAAAGCTGTGCTTAATTTTAAATGTCTTATAAAAAATTCTAACCCCGTACCAATGTGGTATGCTCCCTTAACTTCAATAATATAACATCTTAGTCTTATTCAGCTTGAAAATATTTTTCAGTGTTAAGTCCACACTGTGGATGCTTCCTCTGAGTTTACTATTTAATGATTGCTATACAGTTTTCTAAGAAAAGTGTTTAGTGATGTGTGTAATATGCAAAAGAATCAGTTCTATTTTATAAAAATGATGCTTATTTCATCTATATACTTCTGTTACAAGGTAGTGGTAGGTCTACAATTAAAACAATAGTCTATGAAGAACAGCCTTTGCTTAATGCATATTTGTTACTTATGACTATATTCTTACTAGAAATTGACTCCGAGTTCATTATAGCAGAAGATACAGTCACAGCCATGTATTTCCTCCAGAAGTCATTATGTCATGTTACACATAAGTAAATGAAAGGTAGATTGGCATTGTATATTACAGAAGAATTTTTCATCCTTAGAATGAATGGTGATAAATTGTTTTAAGCATAAAGTTGAATATAGAGATAGATGTTTAGTACTTTCTGAATTTTGTGTCTAAAGAGTCTCTAAAATGTTCATATTAAAAACATCTTTTATAGCCAGTGTCTACTTTTGTTGGAGCTTCCTTGGTGGCCCATACAGTAAAGAGTATGCCTGCAATGCAGGAGATCAGGATTTAATCCCTGGGTCTGGAAGATCCCCTTGAGAAGGAAATGGCATCCCACTCAAGTATTCTTTCCTGGAAAATTCCATGGATGGAGGAGCCTGGTGGGCTACAGTCTACTTTTGTAGTACAGAAAAGTTGGTTATGCTGTCACTGGTTCTCAGTATGTATGTTTAGTCTTAGATTATATCCTGATGTTTAACCAATAATTTCCTTTTTTTTTTTTTAGTTTAGAAAATACAGATTAAAACACAATGATGGGGAGACCATTTTGTTCTCAAAACTAGAGGTTTACTTAAATTATATATCCATACAATCCATAATGTTCAAAATTGTAGGAGACAGGAAGAATAAAAGAAAAGCAGGCCCCAGCAAAGGCAGCAAAAGAGATTCATAATTATGGATAAACTGGATGCTATAAGGCATGAGACGCTTGGAACAAGTCCAGAGGGAACAGTTCATAGTCTTGAAAACAAAATATGATCCTGGGGTCAGAAAACTGGCACCAGACTGTTTCTCAACTGGAGTTTCAGAGTCACATGTTTTACATATCTGGTGGAAAATCTATAGATAAGAATATTAGTCTGAGTTACTGAGTTGTTATTGATTACTGTTTCTTAGTTGCTCAATGGTTAATAATCACTTTGTTCTTTGGTCCTGAAGACCACATGAGTTATAGCTTAACTCCCCGCATATTCTTTTCTTCATGGCTGAAAGTATAATAAAGCTGGCTTGGATTCAGTTTCTGCACCTTCACCTTGGTGCGGTGTTGGTCCACTGATCCTTTCTTTTCACTGAATTCTTGTGTCTTGTTTCTCATTCTCTTGCCATATCATGCTTTTGGAAACCCTGCTTGTTGAGTAGGTCTCGAAAAAAAAATATCTTTCAAAATTTCTATTTAATGTTTATTTATCTTATATGTTACTTGGTCTCTTTTTTCTTCTTTCTCCATCACATATATGGTATACCTTTTTGGACCTATACAGCTTTATGTATATAAAACATACTGAGGCAAATTATAATTCTTCAAATACAAGAATCTCCTGAGATATGTATAATCTTATAAAATTTTGTATTTCCCAAAATTATGAAAACATAGGGATTTTTAAGATACATGTTCAAGATAATTTAATGAACTTCATGATCTTTTTTAAGAGTTCAACATTTCTGAACTGTGCAAAATGTAGCTTTTAATGCCTTCAATCTGAAGACCAAATCTGAACATCTTTCTAAACAGTAACATGGCGTAAGGCATGTGGTTTCAATACATTATTGAAAACCTCACACCAGTTTTTCTACCTTGGAGTCAGGATCACTCATTTCTCAAAAGAATTAATTGTCTATGATTATTATCATTATTAAAAATTAAATTTAGAAAATACTTTATATGAATTATAAAATTATTTCTGTACACAAATAAAAATAAACTGGTTGGTTATATATATATATATATATATATATACATACAGATATATGCATAAGTAAATAGAAAATTTTATCTATGCCTAGACAATATGACTATTAGATTTCATAGCAAATTTCAAAGTAGGTATGATCACATATTTCAAAAATTATAAACAGCTGCATATATGCTTTCCACCTAAGTTTGTATTGCTAGCTTTTAAAAATGTGTTACTAGCACATTTAAATTGGCTGATGTTATTATGGTTACAGTTGTTTTACTTGCAAACACAATAAGCCTTTTAACTTCAGGACTCGGGAGGTATCAACTTACTGGATTCAGGATCAGAGTTGCCATCCCCTTCAGTGCGGTTGTTGTTTGCAGCATGGTCAAAGTACTCCTCCTGAGGATAGCCAAGGGGCAGGGCATGGGATGTGCTGGAAAGGCTGCCTGCATCATGGTCTCCCAGTCCACCATCACTGCTGCTTTCTTGAGAGCCTTCTGGTAGATGAAATGTGACACGCCGCTGAGAATGAAAAGAAGACAGAAAATTACAGGGTTTCAGCTATGATCTGAATAATTCCTTAATGCATCCAATTTAGAAAATGTATTATTTCAGCTGTCTAGTGAAGTCACATTAACATTATCTTGAGTTGTGAACAATTTCAGGCTTTTGTAAACAGTTCTCTCTGTGTTCAAACATTTTTTACCTGGCAGCAGAATTGCTTTTGTTCTATTTTTAAACAGGGCACATCCGATTACAGAATGAAAGTCAACTTGTTCTAAAGTTAGAGGCTGTCACCCATGTAGACACTCAAGCACATTGGAAATTTTGGTCTTCATTTGAACATGGATTTATCTATTTATAATTTGACAAGATTTTATTTTTTGAACAATAAGCCTGAATAAATATAACAAAATTTTATTGCTATTTCTGTAAGATTCTGTCTGGCTGAAACAGTAAATAATAATACAAATTTATTCAATCAATCATGTAGACTTACAAATTAAAATTACAAACCATCTTTTCAAAGAGTCTTAGGGGAAATATTTTGATTTGGAATTTATTTAAATTGATTCTACACTCTAAAAATAAAAATAATTACATGGTATGGATAACAGGTGATAATTATAGAAGCAAACTCTAGGTGTCATCTCTGATGGTAAATATAGCAGAACATTAAAAACATACACATGCCAACATATAAAGATGAAGCATTTGGTTCATGACATCCAGTAGTGTGATAACTTCACCAGATGTAGCAGTGATTTTGTTTGCAGCATTGCTATATGTAGTAGTTACACTCCAAAGATACCCCTGACAATAAACCTCACCTCTTAGCACTCAAATCCTTATGGAGTCCTCTACCACAATGAATATGGATAAGTCCTGTGTAACCAAACTTTGTAGCTTCTGCCTGGCTCTCTCAGAATACTCATTCAAGAAAATCAGCTGACTTGAAAGAAGTCTGACTAATGGGAGACTGCCATACCATAAGGAAGTTCAAGCTGCCCATGTGGAAAGAAAGGTAGCAAATACAATACTCAGAGAGACAAAGCTGCTCCAGCCACTCAAGTTCAGGTGCCAAATATATATATGAAGAATCCATTCTGGACTTTTAGTTTATGGCTTCATTTGATCCATCCATCCCAGCCATCTCCAGATATTTGAGCCACATGTTTGAGACACCAGTCATGGTGAAGCAGAGATAGCAATACCACCTAAATCTCACCTAAAAATGTCAAGTGCAACTGGTTTTTGTTTTATGCTCCAAAGATCATGGACAATTTGTTATGTAACAATAGATTAACCAAAACATTTAATTACTAGTAGCGTGAAAGATGTAATTTAGAGATAATTATTTAAGAAATTTATGCATCTTAAAGGGTACATGTAATCAGGTACTAGGAATTCCCATAAAATAATGCATATACTTTCTCAAGTTCAGGCTTGATAGTCAACCATTTCTTCAGATGCTGATATTGCTATAGACTATAGGCTTATGCCCTCTCAAAATTCATATGTTAAAAACTAATTCCCCGCATAATGGCACCTGGAGGTGGGATCTTTGCAAAGTGATTAGGTTACGAGGATGAAGCCCATATTAATGGGATTAGTGTACTTATAAAACCAGCCTTAGATACCTCCCTCTCCCCTTCTTCCATGTGAGGATACAGTGAGGTAATTTTGTCAGTCCAGCAAAGCTGCATTTGACTATTCTCTAAGAAGCCATAAGCTCATTTTGTTATAGATTAAACTTCATTTAATTCCAAAAATTATTTATACTTGTTGACATATTTCAGTTACTTCAAGTAAAATATAAGCATTTATGCTCATAAACTTCTTTTTAAAAGGCAAGACTTGGAAAAACAGGATTTTAAAAAAGCTTGTAACTTTATATTGTAGACATTTATCTACAATTAGTTATTGTATAAAATTGAATGTCAAAAAATAATACTTCAGTTCAGTTCAGTCGATCAGTCGTGTCTGACTCTTTGCAACCCCATGAATTGCAGCACGCCAGGCCTCCCTGTCCATCACCAACTCCCAGAGTTCACTCAGATTCACGTCCATCGAGTCAGTGATGACATCCAGCCATCTCATCCTCGGTCGTCCGCTTCTCTTCCTGCCCCCAATCCCTCCCAGCATCAGAGTCTTTTCCAATGAGTCAACTCTTCACATGGGTGGCCAAAGTACTAGAGCTTCACCTTTAGCATCATTCCTTCCAAAGAAATCCCAGGGCTGATCTCCTTCAGAATGGACTGGTTGGATCTCCTTTCAGTCCAAGGAACTCTCAAGAGTCTTCTCCAACACCACAGTTCAAAAGCATCAATTCTTGGCACTCAGCCTTCCTCACAGTCCAACTCTCACATCCATATATGACCACAGGAAAAATCATAGCCTTGACTAGATGGACCTTAGTCCACAAAGTAATGTCTCTGCTTTTGAATATGCTATCTAGTTTGGTCATCACTTTTCTTCCAAGGAGTAAGTGTCTTTTAATTTCATGGCTGCAGTCACCATCTGCAGTGATTTTTGAGCCCCCAAAAATAAAGTCTGACACTGTTTCCACTGTTTCTCCATCTATTTCTCATGAAGTGATGGGACTGGATGCCATGATCTTCATTTTTTGAATGTTGAGCTTTAAGCCAACTTTTTCACTCTCCTCTTTCATTTTCATCAAGAGGCTTTTTAGTTCCTCTTCACTTTCTGCCATAAGGGTGGTGTCATTTGCATATCTGAGGTTATTGATATTTCTCCCAGCAATCTTGATTCCAGCTTGTGCTTCCTCTAGCCCAGCATTTCTCATGATATACTCTGCATATAAGTTAAATAAACAGGGTGACAATATACAGCCTTGAAATACTTCTTTTCCTATTTGGAACCAGTCTGTTGTTCCATGTCCAGTTCTAACTGTTGCTTCCTGGCCTGCATACAGATTTCTCAAGAGGTCAGGTGGTCTGGTATTCCCATCTCTTTCAGAATTTTCCACAGTTGGCTGTGATCCACAGAGTCAAAGGCTTTGGCATAGTCAATAATAATTAAGACATAAATTAAAAAGTCATGGTATATAAAATAAGCCAGTTTAGCATGAGAGTAATTTACAGCTCGTGGTGCTAGTGGCAAAGAACCCACCTCCCAATGCAGGAGATGAAAGAGATGTGGGTTCGATCTCTGGGTCAGGAACATCCCCTGGAAGAAGGCATGGCAACCCATTCTAGTGTTCTTGCCTGGAGAATCCAATGGCCTGAGGAGCTTGGTGGTGATTACAGTCCATAGGGTCTCAAAGAGTCAGACACAACTGAATCACTTAACATGCATACATCACCATAATTCATAACTGTTAAGAGATATTTCAATTTTTTATTAAGACTGAGCCATATATTTCAAGTATGTCTTATATTTTAAGTTTTTCAAAGCATTAGACCTATATAATAGAATCTGTAAAGGAAAATAATCACTGCTGACAAAAGTAAATGAATCAATGGGGTATTACTCAGCCATTAAAAAGAATACATTTGAATCAGTTCTAATGAGGTGGATGAAACTGGAGCCGATTATACAAAGTGAAGTAAGCCAGAAAGAAAAACACCAGTACAGTATACTAACGCATATAAGAAGAGGTGGCAAGAATACATGGAAGAACTGTACAAAAAAGATCTTCACGACCCAGATATTCATGATGATGTGATCACTAATCTAGAGCCAGACATCTTGGAATGTGAAGTCAAGTGGGCCTTAGAAAGCATCACTAGGAACAAAGCTAGTGGAGGTGATGGAATTCCAGTTGCACTGTTTCAAATCCTGAAAGATGATGCTGTGAAAGGGCTGCACTCAATATGCCAGCAAGTTTG
Source organism: Oryx dammah (assembly GCF_014754425.2). Taxonomy (NCBI): domain Eukaryota; kingdom Metazoa; phylum Chordata; class Mammalia; order Artiodactyla; family Bovidae; genus Oryx; species Oryx dammah. The sequence continues at coordinate 814,202 of NW_024070207.1, read as the reverse complement.
GAAAACTCAGCAGTGGCCACAGGACTGGAAAAGGTCAGTTTTCATTCCAATTCCAAAGAAAGGCAATGCCAAAGAATGCTCAAACTACTGCACAATTGCACTCATCTCACATGCTAGTAAAGTAATGCTCAAAATTCTCCAAGCCAGACTTCAGCAATATGTGAACCATGAACTCCCTGATGTTCAAGCTGGTTTTAGAAAAGTCAGAGGAACCAGAGATCAAATTGCCAACATCCGCTGGATCATGGAAAAAGCAAGAGAGTTCCAGAGAAACATCTATTTCTGCTTCATTGACTATGCCAAAGCCTTTGACTGTGTGGATCACAATAAACTGTGGAAAATTCTGAAAGAGATGGGAATACCAGACCACCTAACCTGCCTGTTGAGAAATCTGTTTGCAGGTCAGCAAGCAACAGTTAGAACTGGACATGGAACAACAGACTGGTTCCAAATAGGAAAAGGAGCACTTCAAGGCTGTGTATTGTCACCCTGCTTATATAACTTATATGCAAGTACATCATGAGAAAGGCTGGACTGGAAGAAACACAAACTGGAATCAAGGTTGCCAGGAGAAATATCAATAACCTCAGATATGCAGATGACACCACCCTTATGACAGAAAGTGAAGAGGAGCTAAAAAGCCTCTTGATGAAAGTAAAAGAGGAGAGTGAAAAAGTTGGCTTAAAGCTCAACATTCAGAAAAAGAAGATCATGGCATCTGGTCCCATCACTTCATGGGAAATAGATGGGGAAACAGTAGAAACAGTGTCAGACTTTATTTTTGGGGGCTCCAAAATCACTGCAGATGGTGACTGCAGCCATGAAATTAAAAGATGCTTACTCCTTGGAAGAAAGTTATGACCAACCTGGATAGCATATTCAAAAGCAGAGACATTACTTTGTCAACAAAGGTCCATCTAGTCAAAGCTATGGTTTCTCCAATAGTCATGTATGGATGTGAGGGTTAGACTATAAAATAACCTGAGCACTGAAGAATTGATGCTTTTTGCACTGTGGTATTGGAGAAGACTCTTGAGAGTTTCTTGGCCTGCAAGGAGATCCAATCAGTCAATCCTAAAGGAAATCAGTCCTGATATTAATTGGAAGGTCTGATGCTGAAGCTGAAACTCCAATATTTTGGCAACTTGATGTGAATAACTGACTCACTAGAAAAGACCCTGATGCTGGGAAAGATTGAACGCAGGAGGAGAAGGGGACGACAGAGGATGAGATGGTTGGATGGCATCACTGACTCAATGGACATGAGTTTGAGTATGCTCCAGGAGTTGGTGATGGACAGGGAAGCCTGGGGTGCTGCAGTCCAAGGGGTCTCAAAAAGTCAGACATGACTGAGTGACAGAACTCCAACTCCAACATAGTAAAAAGATTTAGAGTAGTCAATGAAGCAGAAGTAGGTTTTTTTTTTTTTTTCCCCAATCCTTGTATCTCTTCAGATCTAAAAATATCAGTAAATCCCTTCATGATGACATCAGCTCCTGGTGACTGCAGAAAAGCTTTTGTAAAGTAAGTGCTTGATTTCACTGAACTTCCCCTTCACAAAAATATTATATATTGACCTTCTCCCACTACCTCTTTGGAGCAGTCTCTCAGAGCTGTGAGGTGCTGTCTCCTGGGCTTCAGTACTCATTTGACCCAAATAAAACTTAATTCATAGTTCTCAGATTATGCATCATCTTTTACTCAAATTTGCCAGTGAAAGATAAATTTCTATCAAATGATAAAAGCAGAGTCTATATATTACTTCCTGGTGTAAGAGAAATATAATTTTGTTTTCTCTTGCTTATCTACACAGACACAAAAACCAATTTAAGTCAAAAAGAGACCTTATCCTATGACACCTGTAACTAGTAACTTAACTAAAATCCCTCACAAAGGAATGCTCTAGAGTGAATCTGTAATTACCCGTGTCACATATTGATCTGTAATGCTATTGATGCTCATAAATTGAATCCCTCTAAGGCTACAGTCCATAGGGTAGCAACGTGTCAGACACAACTGAACATCTGAGGACTGGAAAGGTAAATATAGGGGACTAAATGGGTTGGTATGGACTCCTTTTAGTGAATGCAACTGTTTTTTGCCCCTTCTTGAATGCTTATAAAATGCAAACAGTAGCATCCTGAAATGCAGTTCTTATATGTGACATTATTACACATACATCTTTGATATTTCAAACAATTATGTAAATAAATTCCCTTGTCTATATTAATTTTAGCAAATATTGGAATGCCTCAAGTGGACCAAGGTATGTTGTTTTGGTCATTAATGGTGCCATGTTATTTTAAAAATAGTCTGAAGTTCAAAAGCATATGGAGGATTTGATTTTTTTTCTCTCAGTTCACAAAGTTTACAGTCTAAAACATTTTTTTTACTTATTTCTATAATCTGTAGAAAGCATTCAAATAGCTTTGATTAAATGTGATATTCTATTTCTTTATTTAGTGAATTCACAAGAGGATCTTTATTGGCACATGTGTGATTAAGTTGTCCATCTTTGTATTAAATTTTCATGAAATATTTCCTTAAATGAAATTGTTAGAATTTAACTTTTAAGGAATTGTTTTCAAAAAGCTTCTGAAAATTTAGCTTTTAATGGGAAAAGAACAGTTACCTACTTTTTTTCTAGGGTTACTTTAATGATTTCTACTTAAGCTTGCATTTTGCAATTTGTGACACTTCTAGATAGAACTGAACATAAAATGATTATATAAATTTAGGACTTCCTTGTAGCTCAAATGGTAAAGAATCTACCTGTGATGCAGCAGACCAAGGTTCGATCCCTGGGTCAGGAAGATCCTCTGGAAATGGAATGGCAATCCACTCCAGTATTCTTGCTTGGAGAATTCCATGGACAGAGAAGCCTGGTGGGCTACAGTTCATGGGGTCGCAAAGAGTCAGACACGACTGAGTGACTAACACACACGAACAGCAATTTATGAACCCTTTCTAGTAAATTGTGGGAACTGGATTTAGCTCATTTGCCCTTTACTTTTTAATAGATGGATCCTTAATCTCTGATGGCACTTTAATGCTTAGATTTATAATATAAATGTGTTTAAAATACAGAAGCATTTTTTTTCTTATTCAATATATTTAGAAATATTAACTATTTCATGAAAATCATCCCTTAGGTCTGTCAAAGAAAAGAATAAATAATTCCCCTTTTTCAAGTGTTGACAATGATTGCTATGCAATATAAAAGAGCTATTACATTAATGACCATGTCATAATTTGTCTCTCTGCCACTCTTCTAGGAAGCTGTGGCATTCAAATTAAAACGATGTATTGACTGCAATCATGACTTTATGGGATGGAAATAAATCTTGGATTATTCATGAATAAGTGTCTGTAATGAAAGGCTGTATTGCAAAACCAATACAGTATTGTAAAGTAAAATAAAGTAAAAATAATTTTTTTAAAAGAAAGGCTAATTACTTTTCTGCCAGTAAGAGAAAAATCAAGAGTGACTCTCCATCTAATTTATAATCTACATGCCTTGATTTTAGCTCTAATCAATCAAAATTCCAGAATGTATGAAATAATACTGGTGTCACCTAGGTGAATCATTTACAGGCAAACTATCAAATTCCCAACATTCTTGTGCCCATTATACTTCACGAAGGCATAATTCCATATCAAACATCAGGTGAACATTGTTACATCTCCATAACATGATGTAAATGGCATTTTAGGAAAGTTAATCTGGCAGCAGAGAGGCTGCATACAGATAAGCCACCTTGTGACTCTATCGTGTTCTAGAGGGCTCATTAGAATTACCTGTCAAAGTTTTCAAACTAATCATACAACCTTGCATTCCCCCTGACTCCAATTCTAATATACCATGACCCACTCTACCTTATATTCACTGCCATCACCAGAACTCTGATTAGAAAGAGTAATCATAGACAAGGTTATTATTTTTTAAGGATTACCATATGTAGGGGTGCTTTTGATTCACTTATAAAACATTCTTGATATCAAACTATTTAACATATTTTAAGCTTCTGAGTTCCCATATTCTATCATATTCAACAGCTTAATTCTGGATGTCAGAGGTTGTCTGCATTTTCCCATGGGTCCTGTCTCTTCGCAAAAAATTTATAATTACTCAATACATTATAAATTTAAATGTGAAAATGTCTTAGTTAGCAATTCAACTTGGAATTTTCATCAACATTACATGGTCAGCACACATATCCCACTTGTAGCTCATAATTCTCAGTGTGAAAACCCCCAGAAGACATAATTTATAGTATACCCTTACTATTTGACCCTATAATTGTAATCATAAACCTCCTACTTTTCCAACTCAAGTTGTCTTGCAGGATATATCAGTTCATCTGGTTGCATTTACACTGTTCCATTTCATAAAATTTGAAAGATCTGTCTCATTTCTCATCTTCTTTTTCATATTGTTTTCCTGAAATTATTACAAGACTTTTATTTTTTTTCAATACCATAACTTATTACTAGCATATAAAGAAAGTTCATGATCTTCTCCAGAATCAGATCTTCTCTTAGCTCCATTTTGTCATGAATTTTTTATGACATTTTCTTTTTTTAAATTTATTTTACTTATTTAATTTTTTAGCGAATTGGTCAGACATTCATTAGAAGAATACATGGTATTTCATGAGGGCATCTGTCCTTGAGTCATGATTCATTTCAGCTCAATCAAAATGGAAATAATCCATTTGTAGATAGGTACCATGAAAAGCTGTTAAATTGGCAATTGGCAGAGTTTTGTGAGTTTAAATTTACAAATGTTTCATAAACTACAATTGTTTGACTAACAATGAAAATATCGATGGAACATAACTGAAACCTAACATGCTTTGAAACTGTCATGTGTATAAAAATTAAGACCAGATATTAAAGTTGAAATCTGATCACTGCAATGGTGTGCAATATCTCTAATTTATTTTTGGTGCTAACCTCATGTAGATTTAGCAACTTACACTTAAATATATAAATCATTACAGCACATTCATTATCCAAAAGCTGCTCTCTGGTAACCTCAAACTATTCAAAAACCAGTCATGCCAGGAAATAAGAAAGAAAACAAAAAAGCATGTGCTAAAACATTTATCACTAAGTTACTGCTCAGAATCATATTTACTTTACTCTGTTTTCATATTTAACTTTAACATCTTTGATTATTTGATTCCTCAGCTCAGAATGTAATAGAATTCTTGGTAGCTGCCGGAAATAAAAATATTAACAAAAGGAGAAATTACCAACAATTATTACTATATCTGTCTTCTGTACGTATACAGAATAAGTGTGATTCATGTACATGACAAACCTTCCAGTGTTCTAAATATAGCTAAGCATCATGTACTAATATTCTTATTCCAAGCTAAAGTCTCCAACTTAGTTTGATATCTATGCTGCTGCTAAGTCACTTCAGTCGTGTCCGACTCTGTGTGACCCCATAGACGGCAGCCCACCAGGCTCCCCGGTCCCTGGGATTCTCCAGGCAAGAACACTCGAGTGGGTTGCCATTTCTTTCTCCAATGCATGAAAGTGAAAAGGCAAAGTGAAGTCGCTCAGTCGTGTCCAAATCTTAGTGACCCCATGGACTGCAGCCTACCAGGCTCCACCATCCATGGGAATTTCCAGGCAAGAGTACTGGAGTGGGGTGCCATTGCCTTCTCCATTGATATCTATAGAGAAGCAGAATTTGTCTCCTTGGCAAATTAATTATTTTTAGCTGATCATTTTCTAAGAAACAGCAGACATGGGAAAAACTCTGAAAACCAAGTAGCAGTTACCCTTTTATAGGAAATATTTACATTTGTAGGGAAAACATCCATTTGTAAGGACATCTCCCTCCTGCACCTGCAAAAGAAAGATAACTAAATCTTTAGAAACTCTTACTAATGCAGGGTTCAATGACTGAATGAGATGGGAACACAAGACCACCTTACTTCCCTCCAAGAAACCTGTATGCATGTCAAGAAGCAAGAGCTGGAGAATCAGACACAGAACAACAGACTGGTTCAAAATTGGGAAAGGGAAAAAAATTGGGAAAGGAGTATATCAGGCTGTATATTGTCACCTTGCTTATTTAACTTACATGCAGAGAGTATCATTCGAAATACCAGGCTGGATGAAGCACAAGCTGGAATCAAGATGGACAGGAGAAATATCAATAAACTCAGATATGCAGATGATACAAGTTTAATGGCAGAAAGCAAAGAGGAACTAAAAGAGCCTCTTGATGAGAGTGAAAGAGAAGAGTGAAAAAGCTGGCTTACACCTCAGCATTAAAAACCAAAGGTCATGGCATCTGGTCTCATCACTTCATGAAAAATAGATGAGGAAAAAGTAGAAACAGTGACAGATTTAATTTTCTTGGGCTCCAAAATCAATGTGGTTGGTGACTTAGCCATGAAATTAAAAGACACTCACTCATTGGAAGAAAAACTCTGACAAATCTAGACAGCATATTAAAAAGCAGAGATATCACTTTACTGACAAAGGTCCATATAGACAAAGCTATATTTAGAAACTTTCTTATTTAAATCTCTTTTTACAAATTTTGTGATGCCATGATTTTATGAATAAATCACATCTAACTTTTTTCCCAATGGTTTAATACTAACAGCAACAAAAACTATTATAATTACAAGATGGTTACTGATAATTCATTTTGATAGCCCTTTGGAAAATGGTTTATTTTCATACACATTTTGCTGCTGCTGCTGCTGCTAAGTCACTTCAGTCATATCTGACTCTGTGCGACCCCATAGACGGCAGCTCACAAGGCTCCCCTGTCCCTGGGATTCTCCAGGCAAGAATGCTAGAGTGGGTTGCCATTTACTTCTCCAATGCATGAAAGTGAATAGTGAAAGTGAAGTTGCTCAGTCGTGTACAACTCTTAGAGACTCCATGAACTGCAGCCTACCAGTTTCCTCCATCCATGGGATTTTCCAGGCAAGAATACTGGAGTGGGTTGCCATTAAATATGGATAAATAAATCTGAATCATTGTGTATACATAGTGATATGAAGTATCATTGTAAACATCCCATTTAATTAAATTCCAAAAGCATTTGTTAAATGTCAACAATGTACTAGACGCTGTGCCAAGTACAAGGGAGAGAAACATGAATAAAATATAGTTTCTAATCATCAAAGCTTTATAGAAGTCCACACTTCATGGTGAAGTTGCTCAGATACAGTTATTATACTTGAAAAAAACTCATGTCCAGATGATGAATCATTAAACTTTCTATTATTCTCAAATAAACCTACAAAATGCTAATTTTCCCAGAAGAGTCGGACACGACTGACCGACTTCACTTTCACTTTTCACTTTCATGCATTGGAGAAGGAAATGGCAGCCCACTCCAGTGTTATTGCTTGGAGAATCCCAGGGGTGGGGGAACCTGGTGGGCTGCCATCTCTGGGGTCGCACAGAGTCAGACACGACTGAAGCAGCAGCAGCAGCAGCTACCCCCTCTCAGTGTCTATGCTGAGAGCTTTGTACTTTTCTTTCCTCTAAAATAAATCCCATTTGCTTGCCACCATAAGTATTTGCATGTTCGTGAAATCCATTCTTCGGATCTCCAAACAAGAACTCATATTCTCATTTCCTGTGATACATTTCAGAAGAAAAATATGCAAATATAAAATTGAGGCTTTGAAAATCCAATTGATGCAATAAATTTTCACATATTGAGGTAGGGGGAACACATTCTGGCTTATTCATAACTTGGTGATGGACAGGGAGGCTTGGCGTGTTGCGATTCATGGGGTCACAAAGAGTCGGACATGACTGAGCGACTGAACAGAATGGCATAACCAATACAACATTGTAAAGTATTATAATAATAATGATACATGGTTAAAAAATAATTGAATTTTACCTAGCAAATACATATTTGAAAAAAATTCCTGCAAATGTGATACTAAAACAAATTATAAAATGGTCATATAATCAACCTAATTCATATTTTCTCTTTAACCAAAATATATCAGCTTAAAGTAATTTCACATGCTATTTTTAATAATACCATCTGGTTGTTCTAAATTACCACTGCTCTCTCATTCTCATATGACACTGACTGAAAATAGGAAATCATCTGATATTAGGAATTTTTTCTTTTTAAATTTGTGATGAGAGAGAAAAAAGAGAGGGAATTGGGACCATAATGAGATATGTACTACAGGAATATGAAAGAGCTGAGTGAGAAAATATGTACAGAATATTTTAAATATAAATTGAAGTAAGTTTGCAACTATCATATTTTAACTTAAAATTGCTTCCATGATTTAACTAAATGGAATAGAAATCTCCTGAGTTTCACTGCATTTACAAGCCATTTCTTATGCAGTATCATAAGAAAAATCAGGCTGTTCTCAGTTCTATCCATGATTAAAATCAAAATTTTTCTTACATGTTTTGTCATTCTCCAGCTTTATTCAAACTGAGTCACTTTTCTGCATAGCATTAATTAAGACATCATAATTCAATTATAGTTTAATAATGTTTTTAATTATAAAAAATTTGAAATTAAAATTACATTTAAATTTTCAATACATTATTAAAGATTTTTAATAAAAGTTTTTTAAAACCACCTTATCAATGTTAAGTATTAAAATTAGTTAATTCCAATATATTACCAATTAATGCACATATATAGCATTTTAAGGAAATACAACTTCAATGATTACAATAAAGAATAAATTGGAAACACACTGGGATTTAAGTTTAAATGGAAAACAATGTATTAGGAAAGATTTGCATGCATTACGTTATCAGAATTATGTTCTAAAATTAAAAGAATACACACATTAATATCTAATAATAATATTTCATCATCACATCCATAACAATTGCTAGTATATTTACATGTTCCTCTCCTCCAATTAGACTTTAAACTTCTTGATGGTGAGAATAGTTTATAATGTATAGATATCAGTGCAGGATGATTAGTGACTTTTAGAAATAAACGAATACCACTGCCTTCACATTGGAAAGGAAAACAGTCTAAGAAACACTACATTTTTATTACATTCTTTTTGTGACTACAATGCTTTGCCTGTATTTATATCGACTAACACTGATTATGTTGATAACATTCTATCATCCAGGGAGAGTATGTTTACTCCACATGATGCTGGTAATTTTTGTGAGGGACATGTGTGCGATCTATCACCAGGTGTTGAAATTCACCAGTTTCACAGTACCACTCTGGCCCTCTTAATCTCCTGAATGTGTCAATTCAGTGGCAGTTTTAATGCCATATAATTTCACTTTACAAAAAGATATTTCAGAATAAATGATAGCCCAAACTGAATAGTACTCTGCACAGAGCTTAAGTGTAACTGAAAATTAATAGTAAGGTACCCAGATTGAGAAGTACCTGTCTCAAAGTGTGCCATAACTAATAGAAGCACCGAGCTACCCATGATGGCTTCTGAGTAGCTCTGTGGTGACCTAAACAAGAAGGAAATTTTGAAAAAGTAAAATTTTATAAAGAATGGATATATGTGTACTGATTATACTAATCTGTATAACTGATTAACTTTGCTACATAGCAGAACCTAACACAACATTGTAAAGCAACTATTGAGTTAGTGTTAGTTACTCAGTCATGTCTGACTCTTTGCGACCCTATGGACTGTAGACCACTAAGCTTCTCTGTCCATGGGATTTTCCAGGCAAGAGTACTGGAGTGGGTTGTGATTCTCTTCTTCAGGAGATCTTCCTGATCCAGGGATTGAACCTAGATCTCCCACATTGCAGGCAGATTCTTTACTGTCTGAGCCATCAGGGAAGATGATGACAACTATAGCCCAATATATATATATTTTTTTAAGAACAAACACACATAGTTGACCTGTTGTTCCCCAACTGTTTTACTTTATTTGAATTCTACCAGAAACAATGTCACCTAATCTAGCAATTGAAAACTAAATAATAATTGGTCTGGATAAATGTTGTTAATGCATTAATCAACTGATACAATGTCTTAACTGGAATTATCTTTCACTCTTTTATCTAACAACTGAAACACAATCCATTAAGAACATTGGAGCAATTCATGAAGAAGAAAACATCCAACTAAAATTAAAAACCAAAGGAAATCATGTAAGATCTGAGTTAATAAATTATAGCAGTTTTGAGTTATTTTGTTTCTCCTACAAATAAGAAGTAATTATAGCTAAGTCCATTTTTATCACTTGCTTAATTAGTTTACTAATAGTTACTAAATCAACTATGAAGGAGAGAGTCTATTGGTGAATTAAATTTTTCCCCACTTTATTGAGAAGAAATTGACACATATCATTATGAAAATTTAAGCTTGCAGGGGGATGGTTTGATATTTATATATTGTGAAATGATTACCACAAGAACTTCAGCTAACATCCATCTTCTCTTATAGATACAATAAAAAGAAATTATAGAAGAAATGAAAAAAAAATTCTCCTTGTGATGGAAATTTTCAGGATCTACTCTCTTACAACTTTCCTATATATAATATAGCAGTATTAACCATGGTCATATTGTACAAATACACCCCTAATACTTATTTATCTTATAATTAGAAGTTAGTACCCTTTGACCCCTTTCTTCCAATCCCCCTCCCCTTAAATCCTGACACTTATAACCACAAATCTTATCTCCTTTTCATGGGATTTTAAAATGATTTTTATTAGATTCTACATATAAGTGAGATCATACAATATTTGTCTTTGAATTATTTCACTGAGCATAATGTCTTCAAGGGTCATCCATGTTGTTGCAAACGGTAGGGCTTCCTCATTTTTTTTATGGCTGAACAATATTCTATTGTGTACTACAACTTCTTTATCCATTCATCCATGGATGGGCAAGTAGGCTCTTTCCAGGTCTTGGCTATAGTATATAATGCTGCTGTGAACATGGAGGAGTAAATATCTTTTCCAGATATTATTTTCTCTTCCTTTGGATATATTCCCAGAATTGGAATTGCGGGATCATATGATAGTTCTTGGGTTTCCCTCATAGCTCAGTTGGTAAAGAATCCACTTGCAATGCAGGAGACCCCAGTTCGATTCCTGGGTCAGGAAGATCCACTGGAGAAGGGATAGACTACCCACTCCAGTGTTCTTGGGCTCTCCTTGTGGTTCAGCTGGTAAAGAATCTGCCTGTAATGCAGGAGGCCTAGGTTTGATCCCTGGCTTGGGAAGATCCCCTGGAGAAGGGAAAGGCTACCCACTCTAGTATTCTGGCCTGGAGAATACCATGGACTGTATAGTGCATGGGGTTGTACAGAGTCGGACACGACTGAGAGACTTTCACTTTCATGGTAGTTCTACTTTTATTTTTTTGAGGATGCTCTATACAGTTTTCCATAGTCTCTGTACTAATTTAAAAACCTCTCCAACAGTGCACAAAGGTTCCCTTTTCTTCCTCCTCAACATTTTTCATCTCATGTCTTTTTGATGATAACCATTGTAACGAGTATGAGGTGATATCTCATTGTGGTTTTGATTTTCATTTCCCTAGTGGCTAGTGGTCGGAGAAGGCAATGGCAACCCACTCCTGTAGTTCAAGTGCTTTCTTAATTTTGCACATAGCTATGATCTCTGAACCCCACTCCAGTACTCTTGCCTGGAAAATCCCATGGATGGAGGAGCCTAGTAGACTTCAGTCCATGGGGTCGTTAAGAATCGGACACGACTGATCAACTTCACTTTCACCTTTCACTTTCATGCATTGGAGAAGGAAATGGCAACCCACTCCAGTGTTCTTGCCTGGAGAATCCCAGGGTCGGGGGAGCCTGGTGGGCTGTCGTCCATACACAGAGTCGGACACGACTGAAGCGACTTAGCAGCAGCAGCAGCAGTGGCTAGTGGTATTGGGCACTTTTTATGACCATTTTTTTTTTGAACATTTTTCATGTGGTCTTTTGTATATTTTCTTTGGGGAAATGTCTATTCAGGCCCTTTGCTCATTTTTTAATTACATTATTTGTTTCTTTGCTAATGAGTTGTATGAGTTCTTCATATATTGTGAATGTTAGCTTTTTATTAGAGATATTGTTTGCAAATATTTTTTTTCCTTTCCATAGTTCATCTTTATCAATTTGTTTATGGTTTCTTTTGCCATGCAGAAACTTTTCAGTTTGACATAACCTCATTTATTTTTGCATTTGTTGCTTATGTTTTAGGTGTCATATAAAAAAAGTCATTACCAAGATTCATGATAAAGAGCTTTATTCTTCTAACAGTTTAATAGTTTCAGGTCTTACATTTAAGCCTCTAATCCATTTCTAGTTAATTTTTTTGAGTGGCCTATGATATGGATCCAATTTCAGTCTTTTGAATGTCAATTGTCAATTATCCCAGCACCATTCATCGAAAGGACTATCTTTTATCCACTGAGTATTTTTAGCTCCCTTAACAAATACTACTGGTATATGTTTGAGTTTATTTCTGAATCGCCAATGGTCTATTTCTCTGTTTTCATGCCAGTATCATACTGTTTTGATCAATACAACTTTATAGTATACCTTGAAATCAGAAAGTACTGCTTTGTTCTCAAGATTTCTTTGGCTATTTTGAGTCTTTTGTGGTTCAATATAGATTTTAGAGATGTCATTTCTACTTCTCTAAAAAGTGGAGGGTGGGGCAGAGGATGAAATGGTTAGATAGCATCACTGACTCAATGGATGTGAATCTGAGCAAACTCCAGGAGATAGTGGAAGACAGAGGAGCCGGGTGTGCTGCAGTTCATGGGGTTGCTGAATCTGACAAGACTTTGTGAGTGAACAACAACAGAATGTCATTAGAATCTAGGAATCGCATTGAATCTACAGATGGCTTTTGGTAGTACTGACATTTTAACAACATTAATTCTTCCCATCTATGAGCAAGGGATACCTTTCTGTTATTTGTGTATTTTCCCAGTTATTTCATCAATGTCTTCTAGTTTTCAGAGTACAGAATTTTCACCACCTAAGTTAAATTTATGCCTGAGTATCTTGTTATATTGGTGTTTTTGTAAATGCAATGGATTTATTTCTCTTTCAGAAAATTCATCACTCATGCATCAAAAAGCTACTGACTTCTGTACATTAATTTTCTATCTTACAATTTTACTGAATTCATTGATTAGATCTTTTTTTTTTAAACTAAATCTTTCAGTTCAGTTCAGTTACTCAGTCGTGTCCTACTCTTTGTGACCCCATGAATCGCAGCACGCCAGGCCTCCCTGTCCATCACCAACTCCCAGAGTTCACTCAGACTCACGTCCATCGAGTCAGTGATGCCATCCAGCCATCTCATCCTGGGTCATCCCCTTCTCCTCCTGCCCCCAATCCCTCACAGCATCAGGGTCTTTTCCAACAAGTCAACTCTTCGCATGAGGTGGCCAAAGGACTGGAGTTTCAGCTTTAGCATCATTCCTTCCAAAGAAATCCCAGGGCTGATCTCCTTCAGAATGGACTGGTTGGATCTTCTTGCAGTCCAAGGGACTCTCAAGAGTCTTCTCCAACACCACAGTTCAAAAGCATCAATTCTTTGGCACTCAGCCTTCTTCACAGTCCAACTCTCACATCCATACATGACCACAGGAAAAACCATAGCCTTGACTAGACGGACCTTAGTCGGCAAAGTAATGTCTCTGCTTTTGAATATACTATCTAGGTTGGTCATAACTTTTCTTCCAAGGAGTAAGCATCTTTTAATTTCATGGCTGCAATCACCATCTGCAGTTTGTAAATATAAAATTATGTCATCTGCAAAAGAGATGACTTTACCTGTTCCTTTGCAATTCAGATCTCTTTTATTTCTTGTTCTTGCCTGATTGGTCTAGCTAGGACTTCTAGTACTTTGTTGAATGGGCATAGAGAATATGTATGCTTGTCTTGCTCCTGATCTTAGATGAATAGCTTTCAACCTTCCACTATTAAGTATGATGTTAGTGGTCAGTATGTCATATTTAGCCATTATTATGTTGAGATATGCTTCTTCTATGATTTGGTGAGTTTTTTTAATCATGAATAGATTTGAATTATGCCATATGCTTTTTATACATATGTTGAGATGATCATATGATTCTTTTATTCTAGCAATGTGATATATAATATTGATTGATTTATATATGTTGAATCATCTTTGAATCCCAGAGATATATCACACATGATCATAGTGAATTCTCAATTTAATATGCTGAAGAATTGATTTGTTAGTATTTTATTGAGACTTCTGCATCTATATTGCTCAGGGATATTAGCCTATAGTTTTCTTTTCTAATAGTGTCCTTTTCTGGCTTTGATATTAGGATAATGCTTGCCTCTAAAATGAATTTGAGAGTGTTCCCTCCTCTTCAATTTTTAGAAGAGTTTGAGGGGGATTGGTGTTAACTTTTTTAAGTGTTTGATAAAATTCACCAATGAAGTAATCTGCCCCTGGGTTTTTCTTCACTGGTATATTTGATTATTTGTTCATTCTCTTTACCATTTTAGATTTTCTATTTCTTCCTAATTCAGCCTTTGTAAACTGTTTCTAAGAAATTTTACTTTTCTTTGAGGTTGTACAGTTTGTTGGCATAGAGTTGATTTTGTAATCTCTTATGATAATTTGTTATTCTGTAGCTTCAGTTATAATGTCTCCTTTTTCATTTATAATCCTTTTCTGCTCACTGTGTCCCATAATTCCCGTAGGCTTCACTCCTTTTCATTCTTTTTGCTTTTGGCCCCTCTGTCAGGCAATTTCTAATGTCCTGTCTCCAGGTTGTTGATTCTTTCTTCTGCATGATCAAGCCTATCTTTGAAACTCTATTGAATTCTTCATTTTAGTTATTGTATTTTTTAGTATTAGAATTTCATTTTTGTATGTTTTCTATTTCCTTGTTGAACTCTTATTTTCTTCATGCATTGTTTTCCTAAGTTTATTTGGTTGTCTGCCTATATTTTCTTGTAGCTCACTAAACATCCTTTAGAGGTTTATGCTGAATTCTTTGCCTGATAGTTCATTTTCATTTCCATTGGGTCAGTTATTGGAGGTTTATTAGTTTCCTTTGGTGGTATTCTATTTTTTGTTATCCTTGATTCCTTATATGAGTATCTGTGCATTTGAGTAATTGTGTTCTTTCAGGCTTACAGTTTTGCTTTGGTATAGACAGTTCTTCACCACTCAGCTCAGTTTGGGCTTCTGGGCATGTCTGGACTGGTTATATCTAGGGAAGGTGTTCTGCAAACTATCAACTTTACCTGTTCATGTCAACTGTTACAACTTCTAGGAATTCTCCTCAGTCCTTCTGATCAAATGAGGCTATAAGACAACCTGTAGAGTGAGTGGACCTATGCCTCAGCTCCTTTGCTTGAGTTGGAGAGTATGGGGCCACTCTAGGCTACTTTTGATTCCTCAATAGTCTCTCCAGTTAAGAAAACTCACAACTACTCCCAGCCTTGCCTGTGAATATTACTGAAATTCTCCACACCTGATACTGACCTTGCTCTGGGGGCAATCAGTTCTGCTTGCCTGAACTGCAACTGCATGCCACTGAACCACACTGCTTCCAGGAGTTATTGCCAGTCTTTCTTCTCAGATCGGGCTGAAAAACACTCTCCACAGTGAGTGGATCTCTGATTCAGTTCCTTGCCTGAGTGTGGACAAACTGGGCTCTAGGGCCAGCAAAACTCCTCATTTGATGATGTAAATCAGGCAAATCTTCACAGCCTGCTGAGTTCCCTGGTCAGGATGCACTCTTTCTTATTTCTGTATTTGAGCAAAGCCTCTGGTTGGAATTACTACCTAGTACTGCAGGTATGAACTCCATCTGCCAAGATCCTTATACTGGTTATTGCTACCACCCCACCCTCACCCCTGATTCTGGCCCACCACCATAGATTCCCAGTGACTGTGGCCTTCAGATTCCCCTGCAAACCCATGATGTAAGATAAGAGTAGGGGTTTATGAAAAGTGCTGAAAGGGCTTGGTTGGCCACTGTTTCCCTCCCACCCCCACTGGAAGAAAAAAAGGTTCAAGGGAGACTTCTCTGCATGGTGCTCTACTGGCCTGTGTGAGGGACAATGTGATCAACATATAGCTGCTTCTCTTATTCTTCCAATGCAGTCTGTTGTACAGGGAGGTGTTTAAGCCCCACCCTTGTGTTCTAGGATCCTCTCAGGAATGCCCTTTTCTTGAAAAGGTATTAATTAATATTCTTGTGAGAGGAATTAAAGTAAAAAACAACTTATGTCACCATCTTTGTGACATTCTCTTACTGAATTCACTTACTGTATTATAGTTTATTTCATTTTAAAATACATTTTTCAAAACAATGCAAAATCAAAAATTGGATTATTGTCTTTTATAAATTAAATAAACAATAATTGCTTATCCTGAAAAATAGGCCATGCCTCTTCCAAGAATCTTTTAATTTTCTTCATACTATCAGTGTATTTCTGTCATAGCCTTCTGAACGGAAATTCTGATATTGATAATCATTAATTCCTCATTGTCCTACATGGGTTCTGGCCTTACTTTCTTAATCATTAAGCCTACATTGATTGCATTTGAGCTTAAGAGAGAGGATTTATATGCACAGCTAGTTATCAGTTTACAGGAAGCATACTAAGTCATGTGCTTTGTAAATAAGATACATAGTATTATTTCTTGCATTATAAACATAATCAAATCTCATCAATGTCTCATACTGCAATTGTAATAAGTTCATGCATAGGGCCTTTGTTTGTATTATGACCCAAATCCAATTGATTGTCTTCCTTATGTACCCAAAAGTACCTCAAGCTTTACACTTAAGAGCCAGAAACAGAAGGAAAATATTTGACCATGCTTGCAAAGCATGCAAATTAAAAAGGAAAAACAAAAGCTTGATGCTTTTTAAAATTCACTAAGGAATTTTTCCTTCATTAATTTATAACAAAATATATTGTTAATATTGCAAATATATTTACCTTATCCATAAACATGGGTACAGTCCATGGGTCACAAAGAATTGGACACGACTGAAGCAACTTAGCATGCATGCAAGTGGTGTTACTGTTACCATTTCCACTTCTCTAGGTATTTCAAAGCACATAAAAAGCTTCTGACATGCTACACATTTTAAAATTATCTTGTCTATCTCCATAAGGACAGAAGCTTTTATCCATCTTATTCACTGTAATATGCTTGGTGCCTCGAACAACATCCAAAACTTAATAGGTAGAAGTCAAGAAATATTTGTTGAATTAAAAATAAGTTAACAAATTTAAGGGCCAATATTTTTAAAAGACCATAATACTTAGCCTTAAGTGACATGTTGAGAAATGTAATGTTTTATGTACTATATCTTCCAGTTTGTACCTTAAATATTGAAAACAAATGTCAAAAGTAGCATCCTCTTTTCTTATTTAAGTCAGTTCTGTAATGAACATACAAGTTGAAGTGTCAAACAAAGCGACTGGAAATTATGTTTTGTACCTCAAGAGAAGTCACTTACACTTTAAGAGGTCAGTCCAATTCAGAAAGTATATAAGAGGAAAGAGCAATTTTGAAACACCTAATATGTATTGGGTACTATATTTGACAGAGTATTTTTTACTAAGAGTTTAGAAAATGGGATAGAATGGGAGACAAGAGAATCAAGGACAAAAAAAGGAATAGCCAGAGAAATAAACAAAACAAAAATGGAAGAATGAGATGTAGGCTAATGATTCCGATGCCAGTTAGGTAATAAGATGATTGACTAGGATGTTTCAGGTTCACATTTCCCCAATGAGATATCAAAACACACACACACACACATACGCACACACACATACACACACAACACACTTAGGAAAGTAGCTTTATTGGAGCTCGGGCAAGATGCAGGATACAAGATGCTTGGGGCTGGTGCACTGGGATGACCCAGAGGGATGGTACAGGGAGGGAGGTGGGAGGGGGGTTCAGGATGGGGAACACGTGTATACCTGTGGTGGATTCATGGTGATGTATGGCAAAACCAATACAATATTGTAAAGTAATTAGCCTCCAATTAAAATAAATAAATTTATATTTAAAAAAAGAACAGGCATCTAACAACTAAAAGCCCAACCAAGAAAAGTCCACAATCAAAACAGTGGGAAATTTCATGACATTTTCCCTTATTTTTGCCCTATTCACTCCCCCAGTGGTATGCAGTACAGAGGGAGCAGCCCAACTCCCAGTTGTTCCCTTAGAATGAAGAGAAAGTGTCAAAATTGTTTCTAACATTCTGGCTTTGGGGAAGGGATCACTACCCAGATAATTTGATTTCATCTCTCCTGACTCAGAGTGCCGATGAGAATGATATAATAGTTTGGATGTCAAATTAGAGGCCACTAAAAGCAGTAGTGGTAGCCATGTTCTTCAAAAAGACCAAAGAATTGGCAAAATTTTAGCTATATTTACTAAGGAAAAAAGAGAATACTCAAGTAACTAAAATAAATGAAAAAAAGGATATTAAAACCAATTTTACAGAAATAAGGATTATACTATGAACAAATGTATGCTAACTATATATATATATATATATATATACACGTGCTAAGTCATCCCCAACTCTTTGCTACCCCGTAGACTATATCTTACCAGGTTCCTCTATCCATAGGGTTTTCCAGGAAAGAACACTGGAGATAGTTGTTATTTCCTACTCCAGGGGATCTTCCTGACCCAGAAATCAAACTCATGTCTCTTGCATCTCCTGCATTAGCAGGCATCTTTACCACTGCAGCACCTGTGAAGCCCACTATTTAGATAACCTAGATGAAATGTACAAATTTTCAGAAACATTCAACCTACTGAGGCCAATCTTGAAGAAATAGAAAATAAGCACAGATTGAATCAGTAGTCAAAAATCTCCTAACAAAGAAAAGCCCAGGACCAAATGGCTTCACTAGTGAGTTAAAAAAAAAATTTTTTTTTTAAAGAATTATACCAAAAAAAGAAATATACTAATTTTCCTAAATCTCTTCTAAAAATTTGAAAAGGAGGTAATTCTTGCCAACTCTTTCTCTGAGGTAACTATCATCCTGATGCCCAAGCCTGACAGAAGACATCAAAAGAAAAGAAAATCACAAAAAAATATCCCTGGTAAACATTAATAAATAAATCCTAAAATAATAGTAGCAAACAGAATTCAGTAGCACTTTAAGTGGATTACACACCAAGAATGAGCAGAAATTATCCCTGAAATGCAAGGATGGTTTAACATACAAAAATCAATCAATGCAATATACCACATTAGAAAAATGAAGGGAAAACAAATATAAGTTGCTTCAGAGAAAGCATTTTGACAAAATTCAGCACCCATGCATGATAAAATTTCTCAACAAACTAAAAACTGAAAGCAATAATTTCAACATTATGTAGACCTGTATATGAAAATCCAACACTGATATCATACTCAATGGTGAATATCTATAACCTTTACCTTTAAGATCAGGAACAAGACAAGGAAACCTGTTTCTACCACTTCTATTCATATATTACTGAATAGACCTATTAAGTAAAACAGAAGTAAAAGGCATCCAAATTGGGAAAGATTATCTCTGTAAGTCTACATGAATTTATGTTAAGAAAAACCATAAGGATTCTACAGATACACAAAATGTTAAAACTAATAAATTCAACAGTCAAAAATGAGTTAATTCTATACAATAATGATGAACAATTTAAAAGGGAAATTAAGAAAATAATTCTATTCCCAAGAGCATCAAAAAATATAAATTAAACTTAATCAAAGAAGTGAAAGACTTATGCACTGAAAACTACATAATTTTACTGAATGAAATTGCACAAATAAATTAAAAGACATCCTGTATTCATGGATTGGCAGACATTATTATTTAGATGTCAAAAATACTTATTCTATAGATTCAATGAAATGCCTAACAAAGTCCTGTTTTTTCCTAAAGAAATTCATCCTAAAATTCATATAGAATCTCAAGAAACTCCTAATAGTCAAAACAATTTTGAAAAAGAACAAAGAAGTCTCATGCTTCTTGATTTCAAAACATATTCCAAAACTTCAGTAATAAAAACTGTGTTACTGGCAGAAAGATAGACATGAAGACCAAAGGAATAAAGTTATAAAATAAATAAATCCATAAATAAACCTTCAAGTGTATGTCCAAATGATTTTTAAGAAGGGTGCCAAGACCATTAAATGAGGAATGGATGGTCTTTTCAACAAATGTCGATTGTAAAATATTGATATCCATATGCAAAATAATGGTATCCTATACAAAAATTAACTGAGAAAGGATCAACTATGTAAACATAAGGAGCAAAACTATTAAATACTTAGAGGGAAACATAAAGGAAAAACTTCATGACTTTGGATTTGGCAAACAATGTATTGGATATGGCAGCAAAAGTACAGTCAACAAAAGGATAAAGAAATAAACTAGGTTACATCAAAATGTAAAACTTCTGTGCATCAAAAGATAAAATCAATGAGAAAACAACTCACGAACTGTTTAAGGAGGTGAATTTTATGTTATTTGTGTTTTACCACTATTTTAAAAATGTTACAACAGAGCAGAGAGTCATAAAATGGGATAATAAAAAAAGGTAATGACAACAACAAAAAACAAACAAACCAGAGATTTTCAAGAAGTTATGAACTGAGAAAAATAAGTGATATTGGTAACCACTGGTTCCCTTAAAGAAAATAAAATGATGAAATTGTGAAAATAATTACATTCAAGAAGTCAAAAAGTTGATGTCTTCTGGTAGCAGTTATGGAATGAATACATAAGATCTTAATGAATACAAAAAAGAACTTAATGACCCAGATAACCATGAAAGTGTGATCAGTTACCTAGATCCAGACATCCTAGATTATGAAGTCAAGTGGTCCTTAGGAAGCATAACTATGAACAAAGCTAGTGGAGATCAGGGAATCAGAGGGCATACACACTGAAACCATACTCACAGAAAACTAGTCAATCTAATGACACTAAGACCACAGCCTTGTCTAATTCAAAGAAACTAAGCCATGTGCATGGGGCCACCAAAGACAGGCAGGTCATGGTGGAGAGGTCTGACAGAATGTGGTCCACTGGAGAAGGGAATGGCAAACCACTTCAGTATTCTTGCCTTGAGAAACCCTATAACAGTATGAAAAGGCAAAATGATAGGATACTGAAAGAGGAACTACCCAGGTCATTAGGTGCCCAACACACTACTGGAGATCAGTGGAGAAATAACTCCAGAAAGAATGAAGGGATGGAGCCAAAGCAAAAACAATACCCAGTTGTGGATGTGACTGGTAATAGAAGAAAGGTCCAATGCTGCAAAGAGCAATATTGCATAGGAACCTGGAATGTCAGGTCCATGAATCAAGGCAAATTGGCAGTCATCAAACAGGAGATGGCAAGAGTGAACGTTGACATTCTAGGAATCAGCAAACTAAAATGAACTGGAATGGGTGAATTTAACTCAGATGACCATTATATTTTCTACTGTGGGCAGGAATCCCTTAGAAGAAACAGAGTAGCCATCATGGTCAGCAAAAGAGTCTGTAATGAAATACTTGGATGCAATCCAAAAAATGACAGAATGATCTCTGTTCATCTCCAAGACAAACCATTCAATATCACAGTTATCTAAGTCTATGCCCCAATCACTAATCCTAAAGAAGCTGAAGTTGAACGGTTCTATGAAAACCTACAAGACCTTTTAGAACTAACAACCGAAAAAGATGTCCTTTTCATTACAGGGAATTGGAATGCAAAAGTGGGAAGTCAAGAAACACCTGGAGTAACAGGCAAATTTGGCCTTGGAATGCGGAATGAACAAGGGCAAACACCAATAGAGTTTTGCCAAGAAAATGTACTGGTCATAGCAAACACCCTCTTCCAACAACACAAGAGAAGACTCTACACATGGACATCACCAGATGGCAAACACCAAAATCAGATTGATTATATTCTTTGCAGCCAAAGATGGAGAAACTCTATACAGTCAGCAAAAACAAGACCAGGAGCTGACTGTGGCTCAGATCATGAACTCCTTATTGCCAAATTCAGACTTAAATTGAAGAAAGTAGGGAAAACCACTAGAACATTCAGGTATGACCTAAATCAAATCCCTTATGATTATACAGTGGATATGAGAAATAGATTTAAGGGCCTAGATCTGATAGATAGTGTGCTTGATGAACTATGGACTGAGGTTTGTGACATTGTACAGGAAACAGGGATCAAGACCATCCCCAAGGAAAAGAAATGCAAAAAAGCAAAATGGCTGTCTGGGGAGGCCTTACAAATAGCTGTGAAAAGAAGAGAGGTGAAAAGCAAAGGAGCAAAGGAGAGATATAAGCATCTGAATGCAGAGTTCCAAAGAATAGCAAGAAGAGATAAGAAAGCCTTCTTCAGCAATCAATGCAAAGAAATAGAGGAAAAGAACAGAATGGGAAAGACTAGAGATCTCTTCAAGAAAATTGGAGATACAAAGGGAATATTTCATGCAAAGATGGGCTCGATAAAGGACAGAAATTGTATGGGCCTAACAGAAGTGGAAGATATTAAGAAGAGGTGGCAAAAATACATTGAAGAACTATACAAAAAAGAGCTTCAGGACCAAGATAATCACGATGGTGTGATCACTCACCTAGAGCCAGACATCCTGGAATGCAAAGTCAAGTGGGCCTTAGAAAGCATCACTATGAACAAAGCTAGTAGAAGTGATTAAATTCCAGTTGAGCTATTTCAAATTCTGAAACATGATGCTGTGAAAGTGCTGCACTCAATATGCCAGCAAATTTGGAAAACTCAGCAGTGGCCACAGGACTGGAAAAGGTCAGTTTTCATTCCAATTCCAAAGAAAGGCAATGCCAAAGAATGCTCAAACTATTGCAAATTTTCACTCATCTCACATGCTAGTAAAGTAATGCTCAAAATTCTCCAAGCCAGGCTTTAGCAATACATGAACTGTGAATTCCCAGATGTTCAAGCTGGTTTTAGAAAAGGCAGAGGAACCAGAGATCAAATTGCCAACATCCACTGGATCATGGAAAAAGCAAGAGAGTTCCAGAAAAAAAAAGATCTATTTCTGCTTTATTGACTATGCCAAAGCCTTTGACTGTGTGGATCACAATAAACTGTGGAAAATTCTGAAAGAGATGGGAATACCAGACCACCTGACCTGCCTGTTGAGAAACAGGAAGAATGCAGGTCAGGAAGCAACAGTTAGAACTGGACATGGAACAACAGACTGCTTCCAAATAGAAAAAGGAGTATGTCAAGGCTGTATATTGTCACCCTGCTTATTTAACTTATATACAGAGTACATCATGAGCAACACTGGACTGGAAGAAGCACAAGCTGCAATCAAGATTGCTGGGAGAAATATCAATAACCTCAGATATGCAGATGACACCACCCTTATGGCAGAAAGTGAAGAGGAGCTAAAAAGCCTCCTGATGAAAGTGAAAGAGGAGAGCGAAAAAGTTGGCTTAAAGCTCAACATTCAGAAAATGAAGATCATGGAATCTGGTCCCATCACTTCATGGGAAATATATGAGGAAACAGTGGAAACAGTGTCAGAGTTTATTTTGGGGGGCTCCAAAATCACTGCAAATGGTGACTGCAGCCATGAAATTAAAAGATGCTTACTCCTTGGAAGAAAGGTTATGACCAACCTAGATAGCATATTCAAAAGCAGAGATGTTACATTACCAACAAAGGTCCATCTAGTCAAGGCTATGGTTTTTCCTGTGGTCATGTATGGATGTGAGAGTTGGACTGTGAAGAAAACTGAGCGCCGAAGAATTGATGCTTCTGATCTGTGGTGTTGGAGAAGACTCTTGAGAGTCCCTTGGACTGCAAGGAGATCCAACCAGTCCATTCTGAAGGAGATCAGCCCTGGGATTTCTCTGGAAGGAATGATGCTAAAGCTGAAACTCCAGTACTTTGGCCACCTCATGCGAAGAGTTGACTCATTGGAAAAGACTCTGATGCTGGGAGGGATTGAAGGCAGGAGGAGAAGGGGACAACAAAGGATGAGATGGCTGGATGGCATCACTGACTCGATGGACGCGAGTCTGAGTGAACTCCGGGAGTTTGTGATGGACAGGGAGGCCTGGTGTGCTGCGATTCATGGTGTCACAAGGAGTCGGACATGACTGAGCGACTGAACTCAACTGAACTTACTGCATTTGCACTATTCCATAGAAGCCACATTCCCTGCAAAAAGAAGCATTTCCTGCTATCTTTAACAATAATTATTGCCATTATGTTTTCTGAATCATCCTGAGTGGGCATCTTTATGTAGACCAACTTTGGACAATAGTAATCACTATGTAAGTGACATTCACTCTACTAGATAACTAGGGAAACTGAATAGCCAAAACCATACACTAAAGATTACAGAAATTCCCCAGTAAGATATCTTGTGGCATATTTGTTAAGTTTTGCTTTATTTACTCTATTAGGCTTGAAAGAGACATCATTTAAGTCATTTTATTTTCTTTCTCAGTGATTATAGAAATAATACCGAAATGGTAATACAACCAAAAAATGTCATTATCTCCTGTATATCAGGCACTACCCAGATCAAACTTGCTTTTACTTTCACTTAAGTTGTTATATTCTTGCTGCATTTGTTGTTTCTTGTACCAAGAGGAGAGTACATTGATTTTAAATTTTATTATGATAATGTAATTCTACTCTAAACTATGTTGTAACTATAGGGGATATATTTTGAAGAGTGAATCACTTAATAATTGTAAGCTTAGGATAAATAGTTAACTTAATGGAATTTATATGACATGTAGCCAAGCATATTAGTGCTAAATTTGGTATTTTTGCTTCCTTAAATAATTCAGTATTAGGTTTTTTAGAGACATGAAACATTTTAGTGTTGTTAATGGATCCTTTTTATAAAGCAATATAAATTGTAGTTTCTCTGCTGGCATGGCAAAGCCCATCTGTGAATAAAGAAAATATATTTCTAGTGCATCAGAGAAGAAGAGAACATGTTACAACTTTTACTTTGCTCTCCAAATTATCTCCTAGGGTTTTCCCCAAGGAATAAAAGTTGAAGCATTTATCAGGAGCACTGACATAGAAGGAGCTCCTGGTTGACTAATCAGACAATAGGAACTATTCTTTCATTCTGTATATGAATTGCTCAGCTGCCCAGCTGAAATACAAGGTACAGAAATAGCAACATTTGGGTATCTACAGGGATGATGTGGATATTTGTGATATTATATATTTGCACAGTCCCAAGATCACATAACACATTTCTTTGATGGCAGTGATCAGTTACCAATGGTCAAAAAATACTGCAATATGAATCTATATTATCTTCCTGTATCCTTCTAAATGGGTCCTTAGGCTGTTAATGCTTGGTCAGGACCAAACTAGATATATATGAACCATATATAAAACACAAAATATCTCTATTAGATCATATGGTATTTGCAAAAAATCCAAGGACTCTCAGAATTTTGCAAAGACAGTTTAAACTACAGTAAATTCATGAAGAAACCATTCATGATGTCATGTTTCAATAATATATCATGGTTATAAAACTCAAAACTGCATCTTTTATTTGTTACCTTCAGATAGTAAAGTATTTTTTCATTATAATATTTCTTTTGCTTTTGCATTATTTTAACATAGGATATTCTTCTTCAACAACTATTTTCTTTTTCCTGCAAAATAATCAACCTAGTTTTTATTGGATTCCAAGGGAGATAAAGATTACAAGAATAGCAGTTCCTTTTAGAAAGTGAAATCAATAAAAATTACTAATTAATTAGAACTTTAATTACAGACTAGCATAAATAAGGAACATTTATTTCAATGATGCTGTTATTGTTCAGAACATCATGCTGTTTCCCTTTCAGATTAATCTTCAGTGCTAGATTATAAGCCACAAAACATAACTTTTATTATTTTACTGACTGACTCCACATTTGTCAAGGTTTTAAAACTCTACCACACTGAAGTTTTTTTCTAGAGTGCCTTTTTTTTTCTGATGCTTTTCCTTGGTGCCTTTATTATTAATTCAACCAATTTCAAGCATTTTATTTTCTCTTTGACTATGTATGTCAATGTTGATGTTACTATTGCCATGTCCTATTAGACCACTGAGCGAACATCGAGATTTTAGGAGTCAGCGAACTAAAATGGACTGGAATGGGTGACTTTAACTCAGACGACCATTATATTTACAACTGTGGGCAAGAATACCTTAGAAGAAATGGAGTAGCCAACATAATCGACCAAAAATTCCAAAATGCAGTACTTGGATACAATCTCTAAAATGATAGAAAGATCTCTATTCGTTTCCAAGGCAAACCATTCAATATCACAGCAATACAAGTCTATGCCCCAAACAGTAATGCTGAAGAAGCTGAAGTTGAACGGTTCTATGAAGACCTACAAGACCTTCTAGAACTAACACCCAAAAACGATATCCTTCATCTTCAGGCTTCAACAGTACATGAACCGTGAACTTCCAGATGGATTTAGAAAAGTCAGAGGAACCAGAGATCAAATTGCCAACATCTGTTGGGTCATCGAAAAAGCAAGAGAGTTCCAGAAAAAAATATCTACTTCTGCTTTACTGACTATGCCAAAGCCTTTGACTGTGTGGAGCACAATAAACTGTGGAAAATTCTGAAAGAGATGGGAATACAAGACCACCTAACCTGCCTCTTGAGAAATCTGTATGCAGGCCAGGAAGCAACAGTTAGAACTGGAACAACAGACTGGTTCCAACTAGGAAAAGGATTACATCAAGTCTGTATATTGTCTGTATATTTTTAACTTATATGCCGAGTACATCATGAGAAATGCCAAGCTGAATGAAGCACAAACTGGAATCAAGATTGCCAGGAGAAATATCAATAACCTCAGATGTGCAGACAACACCACCCTTACGGCAGAAAGTAAAGAAGAATCAAAGAGCCTCTTGATGAAAGTGAAAGACGAGAGTGAAAAAGCTGGTTTAAAATCAACATTCAGTAAACAAAGATTGTGGTATCTTGTCCAAGCACTTCATGGCAAATAGATGGGGAAACAAGGGAAACACTGAGAGACTATTTTTTTTGGCTTCAACATCATTGCAGATGGTGATTAAGTAAGTAAAGTGAAGTCGCTCAGTCCTGTCTGACTCTTTGCGACCCCATGGACTGTAGCCTACCAGGCTCTTCTGTCCATGGGATTTTCCAGGCAAGAATACTGGAGTGCGTTGTCATTTCCTTCTCCTGGCAATCTTCCCAACCCAGCGATTGAACCCGGGGTCTCCCACATTGTAGGCAGATACTTAACCATCTGAGCCACCCCATGAAATTAAAAGACGCTTGCTCTTTGGAAGGAAAGCTATGCCCAACCTAGACAGCACATTAAAAAGCAGAGACATTACTTTGCCAACAACGGTCCGTTTAGCCAAAGCTATGGTTTTTGCAGTAGTCATGTATGGATGTGAGAGTTGGAATATAAAGAAAGCTGAGCGCCAAAGAATTGATGCTTTTGAATTGTGGTGTTAGAGGAGACTCTTGAGAGTCCCTTGGCCTGCAAGGAGATCGAACCAGTCTATCCTAAAGGAAATTAATCCTGAATATTCATTGGAAGGTCTGATGCTGAAGCTGAAACTCTAATACTTTGGCCACGTGATATGAAGAACTGACTCACTAGAAAAGACCCTGTTGCTGGGAAAGATTGGAAAAGGGAGGAGAAGGGGATGACAGAGTATGATATGGTTGGATGGCATCACTGACTCGATGGACATGAGTTTGAGTAAGCTCTGGGAGTTGGTGATTTACAGGGAAGCCTGGGGTGCTCTAGTCCATGGGATCACAAAGGGTCAGACACGACTGAGTGACTGAACTGAACTGATATATGTCAATACTAACTCTTACCTTAGTGAGGAAAATAAAGTCTTACAAAATAAAAGATCCAACATATTTTATTTCTAATAAAATAAGCAAGACATAGTCAATAAAAAGGAGAGTTTAATGGAGTAGAAAGAGCCTTAGGTTGTAAATTGAGAGAACAACATTTCAGTCCCAATTCTAGTTCATGTAAATCTGGGCAAATCAAAATACACCTGCCATCAGTTTTCTCTTCTGCCAAATGAGGGTTAGATCAGTCTCTAATTTTTAAAATCTCTTTCCTCTCTTAAATTTTATGGCTTTTGTAGAAATTGGTTAATTCTAGGCATGAGTCCTAATTAATTTAAAATGTAACGTCAACAGATGAGTATGAGAATAACATCACATCTTCAAAATTAGTATTTTTATTGTATAAAATATAAAATTCTTATAATAATAATGAAAATTACTCTGTCCAATTTAAGGCAATTGGAAATAATTGATGGTGTGATCATCTTTCCTCTCAGTTTCCCACTGTCTGAAAATAGAGATTTCTATACAAACACTTCACAGCTCTTCTACATAATCTATGTAATGCTTTATAGGCAACGTTCAGGTGTGGAATGATGATCTTAAGGAAACAAAATATTAGCAAAACAACAGTTGATGTGTCAGTAATTCAGGGTGAATGAACCTCTCTTGACCCCAACACCATGAAAGTTCCACTTTAGTCGGATGGGCCCATTTTAAGGGAGAAACCACAAAATCACAGTGGATAATTATGAAGGCAGTTGAAGAAAAATGCATTTCATCTCAGATAACTGAATCAAATGATACTTGCAGGGACTGAGCATGCAGTGTTTGATCACAGTGTTAGAGATTTTGACATAAGCCCAGTGTGCACTATACAAATGCAGAAGTTATATCATTAGTATTACAGTACAAATAACATTGACAATAATATCATTAGTATTACAGTACAAATAACATTGACAATTCTTAAGATGAAATTGTGTATAGCATAGTTGCAGGTCTTGGAAAATTACTCGAATTCTAATCATGCCTAAAGAAATGGAAGAAACACATACTATTAAATGCTCATTACACAGTTAGGTAAAACAAAATAAGTTTCAATAAAATTAAATATCATTAGTTTGTATGAAGTTAAATTAGGTCACCGTTAAGTTGACCTAAAAATGACCAATTGACCTAAGAATAACCAGTCTGAGTCATTCTTGGACAGCTTATACTGAAGGCAAGGAAACTTGAAATTATTTACTTGTAAACCAATACAAAAGAGCTTCATGGAGGTAGAACTCAATTGAAAGGATGGTTCAAAGAAAGTGAGTCTTGTAAAATAGAGGTAATTTTCGTTCTTGAAACAGATGTACCTGATTAGGGATTATCTCGTAGGACTGAAGAAAAATGCAACTGTGATCACGGTAAGTAAACATCTTGCCAGACAAAGGTTACTCAGAAGTTTAAAATCAACTCACAAGTTCTTTCTTCCCCTTTGAATTGCAAAGTAGTCTATATAAGTTCAACAGCTGCCAGAAGTGAAATGAAAAACCTAGAGAAACATGGCAATTTTCATTGTCTATCAGTGCACAACTATTTCAAGGCAAAAGAAGAGAATAATGCATGATATGGGCAAGACAGATATATTTTGAAGTATAGTAGTGTGAAAATAAATGTAACACAGAATAACTGGTCACAGATTTACAATTTTTACACACATTTTTATACACATCCCACTTTATTTGTATTCAAGTTATAAATTTAGATCGATTGGAATTTTATCTGAGGTTCAGTTCAGTTCAGTCGCTCAGTTGTGTCCAATTCTTTGTGACCCCATGAACTGCAGCATGCCAGGCCTCCCTGTCCACACCATCTCCCAGAGTTCACTCAGACTAACTTCCATCGAGTCAGTGATGCCATCCAGCCATCTCATCCTCTGTCGTCCCCTTCTCCTCCTGCCCCCAATCCCTCCCAGCATCACAGTCTTTTCCAATGAGTCAAGTCTTTGCATGAGGTGGCCAAAGTTTCTGAGGTTAGAAAAGAGCTAATGTTTTTAGCCAGTAAGAACATCATTACATAGACACAAATTATATTTATTAGGAAGGGTAGAACATGGTTCTAGAGCCAGACATCCTGGAATGTGAAGTCAAGTGGGCCTTAGAAAGCATCACTACGAACAAAGCTAGTGGAGGTGATGGAATTCCAGTTGTGCTGTTTCAAATCCTGAAAGATGATGCTGTGAAAGTGCTGCACTCAATATGCCAGCAAATTTGGAAAACTCAGCAGTGGCCACAGGACTGGAAAAGGTCAGTTTTCATTCCAATCCCAAAGAAAGGCAATGCCAAAAAATGCACAAACTACCACACAATTGCACTCATCTCACATGCTAGTAAAGTAATGCTCAAAATTCTCCAAGGCAGGCTTCAGCAATATGTGAATGGTGAACTTCCAGATTTTCAGAAAAGGCAGAGGAAACAGAGATCAAATTGCCAACATCTACTGGATCATGGAAAAAGCAAGAGAGTTCCATAAAAACATATATTTCTGCTTTATTGACTATGCCAAAGCCTTGACTGTGTGGATCACAATCAACTGTGGAAAATTCTGAAAGAGATGGGAATACCAGACCACCTGACCTGCCTCTTGAGAAATTTTTATGCAGATCAGGAAGCAACAGTTAGAACTGGACATGGAACAACAGACTGGTTCCAAATAGGAAGAAGTACGTAAAGGTTGTATATTGTCACCCTGCTTATTTAACTTATATGCAGAGTACATCATGAGAAACACTGGGCTGGAAGAAGCACAAGCTGGAATCAAGATTGCCAGGAGAAATATCAATAACCTCAGATATGCAGATGACACCACCCTTATGGCAGAAAGTGAAGAGGAGCTAAAAAGCCTCTTGATGAAAGTGAAAGAGGAGAGTGAAAAAGTTGGCTTAAAGCTCAACATTCAGAAAACAAAGATCATGGCATTCGGTACCATCACTTCATGGGAAATAGATGGGGAAACAATGGAAACAGTGTCAGACTTTATTTTTTGGGCTCCAAAATCACTGCAGATGGTGACTGCTGCCATGAAATTAAAAGACAGTTACTCCTTGGGAGAAAATTTATGACCAACCTTGATAGTATATTCAAAAGCAGGGACATTACTTTGCTGACTAAGGTCCGTCTAGTGAAGGCTATTGTTTTTCCAGTGGTCATGTCTGGATGTGAGATTTGGACTGTGAAGAAAGCTGAGCGCCGAAGAATTGATGCTTTTGAACTGTGGTGTTGGAGAAGACTCTTAAGAGTCCCTTGGACTGCAAGGAGGTCCAACAAGTCCATTTTGAAGGAGATCAGCCTTGGGATTACTTTGGAAGGAATGATGCTAAAGCTGAAACTCCAGTACTTTGACCCCCTTATGCAAAGAGTTGACTCATTGGAAAAGACTGTGATGCTGGGAGGGATTGGGGGCAGGAGGAGAAGGGGACGACAGAGGATGAGATGGCTGGATTGCATCACTGACTCTATGGATGTGAGTCTGAGTGACCTCCAGGAGTTGGTGATGAACAGGGAGGCCTAGCGTGCTGCGATTCATGGGGTTGCAAAGAGTCGGACACCTCTGAGTGACTGAACCGAGAACATGGTTCCAATTATTATACAATCTACTTTTGAATCAATTTTCAAATTTCTTTTTATAATTAATTGTCAACTAAAATCCATAAAGATTATCTCATCTTCAGTCAACAACTATTTATTCATCTACTATCTGCTAGAAACTGTTGTATGAAGTGAAGATACATCAATTAAAGCAAAACAAGAATCCTTGGTCTCACAGAACTAATATTCTAATGTGGGCATCCAAATAAAGAATATTTAGCCATTATATGGGCTTCCTTGGAGAAGATCTGGGTTCGATCCCTGGGTCGGGAAGATGCCCTGGAGAAGGGAATGGTTACCCATTTCAGTATTCTTCCTTGGAAATTTTCATGGACAGAGGAGCCTGGCAGACTACAGTCCATGGGGTTGCAAAAAGTCAGACACAACTGAGAAATTTTCATTTTTTTCACTTTAGATCATTATATAGCCTAAACAATCACAATTTTTGTTTGTATATTTACATTTTAAAAACTGAAAAAATCTAATAGATATATAGAAAGGGATCTTCCCAACCCAGGGATCAAACCTAAGTCTCCCGCATTGCAGGCGAATTCTTTACCAGCTGAGCCACAAGGGAAGCTCATATTTATGTGTATACAATGCCTTTAATCATCTAAATATATGTGTTAATGTACATTTCACAAAGATCTAAGCAGAAAGTTACCATGTTTAAGATCCTATGAGCTCTACCAGCTACAGGCACATGCACTAAGCTGCAATTAAACACTAATCACCATATACTTAAGATGCTTAGAGTTCTTATTAGAATGAATGCTTCTCTTTAGGAGAGCATCTATGCATTAAATTTTGACTACTATCAAGAAGCCAGTGGTACTGACTATGATCAGTTTCCCATACTTTATTTGTCCCATATCGACTGTTGGGTTTGATTTCCATGAATTAAACTATCTCATAGATGAATAGTCTTAATCCCTGAACTCTGATTTTTGAAGCCTACTGGGGCTTCCCTGGTGGCTCAGAGGTTAAAGCTTCTGCCTGGAATGTGGGAGACCCGGGTTCAATCCCTGGGTCGGGAAGATCCCCTGGAGAAGGAAATAGCAACCCACTCCAGTACTCTTGCCTGGAGAATCCTATGGAAGGAGGAGCCTGGTACGCCACAGTCCATAGGGTCACAAAGAGTCAGATATGACTGAGGGATTTCACTTTCACTTTCTTTCAAAGAGAATTGAAGATAATGGTGACCTGCCTCAGAAGATCCCATGCATGTACTGCAATCTGTCCACAATCCTGAAGCAGGCCACCACTGACCCACGCCTCCACCAGAGATTCCTGGACACCCACAGGCAAGTCTGGGACAGTCTCCTATGGTGTCACTGCTCCTTTCTCCTTGGTCTTGGTGCACAAGGTTCTGTTGTGCCCTCGAAGAGACTATTTCCCAGGTCCTGTGTAAGTTCTGGCAGCTCTATGGTGGAGTTAATGGTGACCTCCTCCAAGAGGGCTTATGCCATACCCAAGTCTGCTGTATCCGGAGTCCTTGTCCCTGCACCACACCACAGCCAACACATACCTCCACAGGAGACACTCAAACACAGGTCTCTCTCAGTCTCTGTGGGGTCCCTGGGTTCTGGTGTGCACAAGGTTTGTTTGAGCCCTTTGAGCATCTCTGGCAGGAATGAGGTTTGATTCTAAATGTGAATTTGCCACTTTTACCATCTTGTTGGGGCTTCCCTTTGCTGTTGGATGTGAGGTCTCTCCTCACAGCCACTCCAGCACCTATCGTCTTACTGGGGTTTCTCTGACCTTGGACGTGGGGTCTTTCTTCTCAGCCACTCAATGCTGCAGTGTAGTGCTGCAGCCCCATGCAGCCACCGCTCGTTGCTCACCCATTAGAACAAGATGCAGTTTTCCCCTCACTCAGTCTATCCCATCAGGAAGCTTCCATAAGCTTCTTATCATTAACCATCAAAGGGCAGAATGAAAACCACAATGATAGAAATTAACAAATCTAATCAGATGGAGCATAGCATTGTCTAACTCAGTGAAACTATGAGCTATGCTGTGTAGGGCCATCCAAGACAGATGGGGCATGGTGGAGAGTTCTGACAAAATGTGGTCCAATGGAGAAGGGAATGGCAAACCACTTCAGTATTCTTGCCTTTAGAACCCCATGAGCAGTATGAAAAGGCAAAAGATAAGACACTGAAAGATGAACTCCCCAGGTCAGTAGATGCCCAATATGCTACTGGATATGAGTGGAGAGCAAACTCCGGAAAGAATGAAGAGACACAGCCAAAGCAAAAGCAACACCGAGTTGTGGATTTGACTGGTAATAGAAGCAAGGTCCAATGCTGTAAAGAGAAATACTGCATAGGAAACTGGAATGTTAGGTCTATGAATCAAGGCAAATTGAAAGTGGTCAAACAGAAGATGGCAAGAGTGAATGTCAGCATTTTAGGAATCAGCAAACTAAAATGGACTGGAATGGGTGAATTTAACTCAGATGACAATTATATCTACTACTGTGGGCAAGAATCCATTAGAAGAAATGGAATAGCCATCATACGCAACAAAAGAGTTCAAAATGCAGTACTTGGAAGCAATCTCAAAAATGACAGAATGATCTCTGTTCATTTCCAAGTCAAACCATTCAGTATCACAGTAATCCAAGTCTATGTCTCAACCAGTAATGCTGAAGAAGCTGAAGTTGAATGGTTCTAGGAAGACCTAAAACTAACACCCAAAAAAGATGTCTTTTTCATTATAGAGGACTGGAATGCAAAAGAAGGAACTCAAGAAACACCTGGAGTAACAGGCAAATTTGGGCTTGGAATGCAGAATAAAGCAAGGCAAAGACTAATAGAGTTTTGTCAAGAGAACACACTGGTCATAGCAAACACCCTCTTCCAAACACAAGAGAAGACTCTGCACATGGACATCACCAGATGGTCAACACTGAAATCAGATTGATTATATTCTTTGCAGCCAAAGATGGAGAAGCTCTCTATATATATAGTCTATATCTATATCTATATCTATATCTATATCTATATCTATATCTATATATAGTTAGCAAAAAACAAGACTGGGAGCTGACTGTGGCTCAGATCATGAACTCTTTATTGCCGAATTCAAACTTAAAGGAAGAAAGTAGGGAAAACCACTAGATCATTCAGGTATGACCTAAATCAAATCCCCTATGATTATACAGTGGAAGTGAGAAATAGATTCAAGGGACTAGACCTGATAGTCAGAGTGCCTGATGAACTATGGACAGAGGTTTGTGACATTGTACAGGAGACAGAGATTGAGACCATCCCCAAGAAAAAGAAATGCAAAAAAAAAAAAAAAAAAAAAAACAGAATGACTGTCTGAGGAGACCTTACAAATAGCTGTGAAAAGAAGAGAAGTGGAAAAAAAAAAGGAGAAAAGGAAAGATATTTGCATGAAGATTTCCAAAGTATAGCAAGGAGAGATAAGAAAACCTTCCTCGGTGATCCCTGCTAAGAAATAGAGGAAAACAATAGAATGGAAATGACTAGAGTTCTCAAGAAAATTAGAGATACCAAGGGAACATTTAATGCAAAGATGGGCTCAATAAAAGACAAAAATGGTATAGACCTAACAGAAGCAGAAGATATTAAGAAGAGGTGGCAAGAATACACAGAAGAACTGTACAAAAAAGATCTTCATGACCCAGATAATCATGATGGTGTGCTCATCTAGAGCCAGACATCCTGGAATGAGAAGTCCAGTGGCCCTTAGAAAGAATCACTATAAACAAAGCTAATGTAGGTGATAGAATTCCAGTTGAGCTATATCAAATCCTAAAACATGATGCTGTGAAAGTGCTGTACTCAATATGCCAGCAAATTTGGAAAACTCAGCAGTGGCCACAGGACTGGAAAAGGTCAGTTTTCATTCCAATCCTAAAGAAGGCAATGTCAAAGTATGCTCAAACTACTGCACAATTGCACTCATCTCACACACTAGTAAAGTAATGTTCAAAATTCTCCAAGCCAGGCTTCAACAATACATGAACCGTGAAATTCCAGATATTCCAGCTGGATTTAGAAAAGGCAGAGGAACCAGAGATCAAATTGCCAACATCCACTGGATCTTTGAAAATACAAGAGAATTCCAGGAAAACATATATATCTGCTTTATTGACTAGCCAAATTTTGACTGTGTGGATCATAATAAACTGTGTAAAATTCTGAAAGAGGTGGGTATACCAGACAACCTGACCTGCCTCTTGATAAATCTGTATGCAGGTCAGGATGCATCAGTTAGAACTGGACATAGAACAACAGACTGGTTCAAATCAGGAAAGGAGTATGTCAAGGCTGTATATTGTCACCCTGATTATTTAACTTATAAGCAGAGTGCATCATGAGAAATGCTGGGCTGGATGAAGCTCAAGCTGGATTCAAGGTTGCCTGGAGAAATATTAACCTCAGATATGCAGATGACACCACTCTTGTGGCAGAAAATGAAGAACTAAAGAGCCTCTTGATGAAAGTGAAAGAGGAGACTGAAAAAGTTGGCTTAAAGCTCAACATTCAGAAAACTAAGATCATGGCTTCCTGTCTCATAACTTCATAGCAAATAGATGGAGAAACAATGGAATCAGTGGCAAACTTTATTTTGCGGGGTGCCAGAATCAGTGTAGATGGCGATTGCAGCTATGAAATTAAAAGATGCTTACTCCTTGGAAGGAAAATTATGACCAACCTAGACAGCATGTTAAAAATCAGAGACATTACTTTGTTACCAAAGATCCACCTAGTCAAGGCTATTGTTTTTCCAGTGGTCATATATGGATGTGAGAGTGGACTATAAAGAAAGCTGAGCACAAAAGAATTGATGCTTTTGAACTGTGGTGTTGGAGAAGACTCTTGAGAGTCCCTTGGACTGCAAGGAGATCCAACCAGTCCATTCTAAAGGAGATCAGTCTTGGATATTCATTGGAAGGACTGATGTTGAAGCTGAAACTCCAATACTTTGGCCTCCTGATATGAAGGGCTGAGTCATTTGAAAAGACCCTGATTCTGGGCAAGATTGAAGGCAGGAGGAGAAAGGGACCACAGAGGATGAGATGGTTGGATGGCATCACCGACTCAATGGACATGAGTTTGAGTGAACTGTGGGAGTTGGTGATTGACAGGGTGGCCTGCTATCCTGTGGTTCATGGGGTCACAAAGAGTCAGGAATGACTAGCAACTGAACTGAACTGAACTGAAAGTTAGGAGCTTTACTTTGCATACAGATGTACTGGGAAGAGGCTTGCCAGTTGGCTCATTGTTAACGAATCTGACTGTCAATGCAGGAGATACAGGAGACGTGGGAGCCACCACAGGATCGAGAAGATGCCCTGGAGAGTAAAATGGCGACCCACTCCAATATTCTTGCCTGGAGAACTCCAAGGCCATAGGGGCCTGACAGGCTATGGGCTGGAGGGTCACACAGAGTTGGATATGACTGAGCACACACACAAAGAGAGAAAAATACTTAGGAAATCCAATTGTACCCACAAGCCTCTTAGATTTTAGACTATGATTTCAAGTGCTCTTTATTTTCTCCAGACTATTTTATTCTTTGCTTTCTAACTGCCAGATTTTTTGTTGAATTAATTCAGTTCAGTTCAGTCGCTCAGTCGTGTCTAACTCTTTGCGACCCCATAAATCTCAGCACGCCAGGCCTCCCTGTCCATCACCATCTCCCGGAGTTCACTCAGACTCACATCCATCGAGTCGGTGATGCCATCCAGCCATCTCATCCTCTGACGTCCCCTTCTCCTCCTGCCCCCAATCCCTCCCAGCATCAGAGTCTTTTCCAATGAGTCAACTCTTCGCATGAGGTGGCCAAAGGACTGGAGTTTCAGCTTTAGCATCATTCCTTCCAAAGAAATTCCAGGGCTGATCTCCTTCAGAATGGACCGGCTGGATCTCCTTGCAGTCCAAGGGACTCTCAAGAGTCTTCTCCAACACCACAGTTCAAAGGCATCAATTCTTCAGTGCTCAGCCTTCTTCACAGTCCAACTCTCACATCCATACATGACCACTGGAAAAAATATAGCCTTTATTAGACGGAACTTAGTGGGAAAAGTAATGTCTCTGCTTTTGAATATACTATCTAGGTTGGTTATAACTTCTGTTCCAAGGAGTAAGCGTCTTTTAATTTCATGGCTGCAGTCACCATTCAGTTCAGTTCAGTTCAGTTGCTCAGTCGTGTCCGACTCTTTGCGACCCCATGAATTGCAGCATGCCAGGCCTCCCTGTCCATCACCAACTCCTGGAGTTCACTCAGATTCACATCCATCGAGTCAGTGATGCCATCCAGCCATCTCATCCTCTGTTGTCCCCTTCTCCTCCTGCCCCCAATCCCTCCCAGCATCAGTCTTTTCCAATGAGGCAACTCTTTGCATGAGGTGGCCAAATTGCTGGAGTTTCATTAGAAGCCTGTAAAAACATCTGAAGGGAAAAAACCAAAAATCTCTTTGTTAACTATTAATGTCAAGTTTAACATCAAACATTTCATTACATGACACTATGTGAATGCACAATAACATCTAATTTTCTACAATTTCTTAAATTACTTATGGATTACTTGTCTATGAATAAGTTGTTTATATATTGTTGATTAATCTGACATTTATCATTAACAATAACATGGTTTAAGGGTGAGCTTGGCCATGCATATTTAAATATGAACACATTGCAAATAACTAAAAAAGTCTGTTTTATAAAGCAAGGTATAGCTGTAATTCAATATATACTTAAGAAGGTAAAAGTGAAATTTAAGTCTATCTAAAGATAGAAATGATTATTTTAGTACAAAAGACATAAGTATATACTTCAAATGAATAATGTGAAGCTGATTTAATCAAACCTAGTTCTTTTAACCTACACTGACATAAAATTAATCATCTCTGTTCAACTTCAAGGCAAACCATTCTTTATCACAGTAATCCAAGTCTTTGTCCCCACCACTAATGCCAAAGAAGCTGAAGTTGACAGGTTCTATGAAGACCTATAAGACCTCCTCAAGCTAACTTCAATCAAGATGACCTTCTCATCATAGAGGACTGGAGTGCAAAAGTAGGAAATCAAGAGATACCTGGAGTAACAAGCAAGTTTGACCTTGCAATACAAAATGAAGCAAGGCAAAGGCTAATAGAGTTTTGCCAAGAGAATGCACTGTTCATGGGAAACACCCTCTTCTAATGACACAAATAATGAATGAGTTTACACATGGACATCACCATGGACATTCACATGGACGTGACTCTACCTATGGACACACACATGGACATGACTATTCAGATGGTCAATACTGAAATTAGACTGATTATATTCTTTTCTGCTGAAGATAGAGAAGCTCTATACAGTCAGTTAAAACAAAACTGAGAACAGATTGTGGCTCAGATCATGAACTCCTTATTGCCAAATTCAGATTTAAATGGAAGAAAGTAGGAAAAACCACTAAGCCATTCGTGTATGACCTAAATCGAATCCCTTACAATAATACAGCAGAAGTGACAAATAGATTTCAGGGACTAGATCTGATAGAGTTCCGGATGAACTATGGTTCATGACATTGTACAGAAGACAGTGATCAAGACCATCCCCAACAAAAAGAAATGCACAAAGGCAAAATGGTTGTCTGAGGAGACTTTACAAATAGGAAGAAAAGAAGAGAAGCCAAAGGCAAGGGAGAAGTGGAAAGATAACCCAACTGAATGCAGAGTTCCAAAGAGCAGCAAGGAGAGATAACAAGGCCTTTCTAGTGAACAGTGCAAAGAAATAGAGGAAAACAATATAATGGGAAAGACTGGGGATCTCTTAAAGAAGATAGAGATACCAAGGGGACATTTCATGCAAAGATGGACACATTAAAGGACAGAAACATTATGGACCTAACAGAAGCAGAAGATATGAAGAAGATGTAGCAAGAATACACAGAAGAACTGTACAGAAAAGGCCCTAATGACCTTGATAATCATGATGGTGTGATCACTCATTTAGAGCCAGATTTCCTGGAAAGTGATTTCTAGTGGGCCTTAGGAAGCATCACCACGAACAAAACTAATGAGGTGATGGAATTCCAGTTGAGCTATTTCAAAGCCTGAAAGATAATGCTGTGAAAGTGTTGAACTCAATATGCCAGCAATTTTGGAAAACTCAGCAGTGGCCATGGGATTGGAAAAGATCAGTTTTCATTCCAATCCCAAAGAAGGGCAATGCCAAAGAATGCTCAAACTATTTTCCAAGTGAGGCTTCAACAGTATGTGAACAGTGAACTTCCAGATGTTCAAGCTGGATTTAGAAAAAGAAGAGGAACCAAATTGTCAACATCAGCAGGATCATCAAAAATGGAAGAGAGTTCCAGGAAAACATCTACTTCTGCTTTATTGACTATGCCAAAGCCTTTGACTGTGTGGATCACAAAAAACTGGAAAATTCTTGAAGAATGGGAATACCTGACGACCCTACCTGTTTCCTTAGAAACCTCTATGCAGGTCAAGAAGCAACAGTGAGAGAGTCATTTCCTAGGCAGGCTGATAAGAAGTCTAGGGTTCCCCAAGGAGAGAAGAGTCTGGAATTCTCAAGGAGGAAGAAAGGACAAACTTTTTTTCCTTCTCTACATTCCTTAGGATTATATAACAACAATGCATTCTGCCTGAGGACAGTCTCTGGATTAAACCTTCTGGCTAATTCTGTTATCTTAAAATGTACATTATGGGAGTAGGTCTGGTGAGGTCTTTACAACCTCCAGATATTCTTTGGATTCATTGGAGAGTATATAACTTCATTGCTAATACTAACAAGAGGGTACTCTTTCTGCCCCCTTCTGATGCCTATGTCAGAAGCTTTCTCTATCTCCTTTATACTTTAATAAAACTTTATTACACAAAAGCTCTGAGTGATCAAGCCTCATCTCTGGCCCCTGATTGAATTCTTCTCCTCTGGGGGCCAAGAATCTTGGCATCGTGATTTAACAACAACATTTCAACAGTTAGAACTGGACATGAAACAATTGACTTTTTTTTCAAATTGGGTAAGAAGTATGTGAAGGCTGTACATTGTTACCCTGCTTATTTAAATTCTATGCAGAGTACATCATGAGAAATGCCAGGCTGGATGAAGTACAAGGTGGAATCAAGATTGCCGGGAGAAATACCAATAACCTCAGATATGCAGATGACACCACCCTCATGACAGAAAGTGAAGAGGAACTAAAGAGCCTCTCGATGAATGTGAAAGAGAAGAGTGAACCTGGCTTAAATCTCAACGTTCAAATAACTAAGATCATAGCATCTGGTCCCATCACTTCATGGCAAATAGATGGGGGAACAATGGACACAGTGACAGACTTTATCTTCTTGTGTTCCAGAATCACTCTATATGGTGACTGCAGCCATGGAATTAAAAGACACTTGCTCTTTGGAAGAAAAGCCATGACAATCCTAGACAGTGTATTAAAAAGCAGAGACATTACTTTCCTGACAAAAGTCAGTCTAGTCAAAACTAGACTAATTTCTTGAGTCTACTATGTATAGAAAATTGTGATAAAACTTCAGGAGCTAATGAACTTGTTGGTCAGGAGCAAAACAGACAAAAAGCCCCAAATAGTCATGTAATCCATCATCAAGGAATTTTCAATCTGATGTAGAGGTACATGCATGTGTGCTCATCCACTTTGTGTCTAACTCTTCATGACCCTATGGACTATATTCCATCAGGCTTCATTGTCCATGGGATACTCTAGGCAAAAATACTGGAGTGGGTTGCCGTGCTCTCATTCAGGGGAATCTCCCTGATCCAGCATATTCTTTAACCACTGAGCCACCTGGGATGCTAGATGTAGAGATAGAATACACAAAGCTCCTGGATAACCATGATGGTGTGGGTATCCACCTAGAGCCAGACATCCTGGATTGTGAAGTCAACTGGGCCTTAGGAAGCATAACTATGAACTAAACTAGTGGAGGTGATGGAATTCCAGCTGAGCTATTTCAAATCCTAAAAAATGATGCTGTTAAAGTGCTGTACTCAATATGCCAGCAAATTTGGAAAACTCAGCTGTGGCCACAGGACTGAAAAAGGTCAGTTTTCATCCCAATCCCAAAGAAAGGTAATGCCAAAAAATGTTCAAACTACCATGCAATTGTGCTCATTTCCCATGCTAGCAAGGTATCGCTCAAAATCCTTCAAGCTAGGCTTCAACAGCATGTGAACCAAGAACTTCAGATGTACAAGCTGGGTTTATAAAAAGCAGAGGATCTAGAGGTCAAATTGCCAACATTCACTGGATCATAAAGAAAGCAAGGTAATTCTAGAAAAGCATCTACTGCTGTTTCATTGACTGAGCTAAAGCCTTTGACAGTGTGGGTCACAACACACTGAAAAATTCTTAAAAAAATGGAAGTACCAGACCATCTTACCTATCTCCTGAGGAACCTGTATGCAGACCAAGAAGCAACAGTTAGAACCGGATATGGAACAACGGACTGGTTCCTAATTGGGAAAGGAGTATGACAAGGCTGTATATTGTCACCTTGCTTATTTAACTTATATACAGAATACATCATGAGAAACGCCACACTGGATGAGCTACAAGCTGGAATCAAGATTGCCAGGAGAAATATCAACAACCTCAGATGTGCAGATGATACCACTCTAATGGCAGAAAGTGAAGAGAAACTAAAGAGCCTCTTAATGAGGGTGAAAGAGGAGAGTGAAAAAGTTGGCTTAAAACTCAACATTCAAAAACCTACATCATGGCATCCGGTCCCATCACTTCATGCCAAAGAGATGTGAAAAAGGTGGAAACAGTGACAGATTTTCTCTTTTTGGTCTCTAAAATCACTGTGGATGGTGACTGCAGCCATGAAATTAAAAAATGCTTGCTCCTTGGAAGAAAAGTTATGACAAGCCTAGACAGCATATTAAAAAGCAGAAACATCATTTTGCTGAAAGGTCTTTTTAGTCAAAGCTATGGTCTTTCCAGTAATCATGTACAGTGTGAGAGTAGGACCATAAAGAAGACTGAGGCTGGAAGAATTGGTGCTTTAGAACTGTGTTGCTGGAGAATATGCTTGAGAGTCCCTTGGCCAGCAAGATCAAACCAGTCAATTCTAAAGGAAATCAGTCCTGAATATTCATTGTAAGGACTGATACTGAAGCTGAAACTCCAATGTTTTGGCCACCTGATATGAAGAGCTAACTCACTGGAAAAGGCCCTAATGATAGGAATGATTGAAGGCAGGAGGAAAAGTGGGTGACAGAGGATGAGATGCTTGAATGGCATTACCAACTCAATGAATATGAGATTGAGCAAACTCCAGGAGATAGTGAAGCCAGGCAGGCTGCAGTTCATGGAGTCACAAAGAGTTGGACACTGCTTAGAGAGTGAACAACAACAAAATTTTCTCATGTAGCTAAATTCTTAAACATTCAATTGTATTCTCATTTTCCAGACTCAACATGAATCAATTTAGTTTATATATAATGTATGCTGCTGCTGTAACTAAGTCTCTTCAGTCGTGTCCGACTCTGTGTGACCCCATAGACGGCAGCCCACCAGGCTCCACTGTCCCTGGGATTCTCCAGGCAAGAACGCTGGGATGGGTTACCATTTCCTTCTCCAATGGATGAAAGTCAAAAGTGAAAGGGAATTTGCTCAGTCGTGTCTGACTCTTTGCGACCCCATGGACTGCAGCACACCAGGCTCCTCCGTCCATGGGACTTTCCAGGCAAGAGTACTGGAGTGGGGTGCCATTGCCTTCTCTGACACATAATGTATAATTGAACGTCAAAAACTAATATTGAATGTCATTGAGTTAGGTACAAAATTTGGTACCATTATTTTCCCAATTTTCTTGATCAAAACCATTTTAAAAAATCATGTTAAA
This sequence comes from Oryx dammah, assembly GCF_014754425.2. Lineage (NCBI taxonomy): Eukaryota > Metazoa > Chordata > Mammalia > Artiodactyla > Bovidae > Oryx > Oryx dammah. The sequence continues at coordinate 770,840 of NW_024070207.1, read as the reverse complement.
AAAAATCACAAACTATATTTTTAAAGCTATAGAGAAGATCCTTCAGATAATTCAAAACTAGTTTGACTACACTAAAAATATTGTCTAATGTGATATTTTTCCTCTAAAGATGAAAAGTCTTTTTGCATGAGGAATTAAGCCTGGAGATGGAGCCTTAGATAAAATATTTTGTGTATGTTTCCTTATTCAATATGAGTGACTCTGAAATAAAATTTAAGGTTTACAGTTTAAGGTCATTACAGTTTTAAGATTTACTGTTTCCTTTCCCCACCTTTCAGTGTAATCTGACCTATCTTACTAAAGCATGAGGTGAAAACACATTCTGAAAATGAGTCTCAATATCTAAGTGCTTTTGGTTGATTTCTAAAATCATAAAATCATATAGGTTTATATCATTAATACTCAACTGATTTCTGCTAAATTATATGCTATCTTTTATTCAAGAAGACAGATAGAATTTCCGAAATGAATCCAGTCTTAAATGTTGGTCTTCAAATGGCTTTGATGCACAGCATCTTGAAAATTGATTTTGTCTGAACTCTGTCTACTACACATTTACAATGTCACTTGAGTTACTTGAGTTGCAAAAAAACGTATTTAGCACCAAGCCAACTTAAGCAAATAACGATTCTGATTATACAAAATACTCAATTTCATTAGAAATATTCTTTATTAGCTGGTTGTTTAGCTTGAAAAATGTTTCAGATTAGCTACCAAAGAGTATGAAATAGACATAAACCAGTAATCAGAAAAGTTAAACAGAAGAATATAATTATCCTCAAATATTGTTATTGTTCATTTTGAACTTCTAAATAAGGTAAATAAATTTAAATCTGAGCTTTGATCAACCACTAGTAATTATGAATGGAGGAAAAAAACAAACCAAATACTTCAAAATCAGTCTAAATACTTGAACTTCAAGATATCAACCAACATGGCCCAGCCAGTTATTGTAGAGGAATCGGTAGCAATAATGATTAACAATTTGATCTAATTGACTATGGTTTATTTATAAGCAGTTAACATGCTTGTTGTTTTTCTATATTTCTAAACTACTTGAAGACCACTATAATGGAGTCTAAACCTAACAAATACTCATGGCAGGAAAACAGTATAATATGTTGGAATGCTTCCAATACTTAGTAAAGAATTAATTTTATATATGTGTAATCTTATGAATTTGATTATAGGAGAGAAAATTAACTACAGGTTTTCTATGTAAATGTACTTATAGTTGTTTTACAATATATACAATTTTTTATGTTTCCATTTTCAAATTCAGTTAGTTCACTTCAGTTACTCAGTAATGTCCAACTCTTTGCAATCCCATGAACCGCAGCATGCCAGGCCTCCCTGTCCATCACCAACTCACGGAGTCCACCCAAACCCATGTCCATTGAGTCAGTGATGAGATCAAACCATCTCATCCTCTGCCGTCCCTTTCTACTCCTACCCCCAATCTTGCCCAGCAGCAGGGTCTTTTCAAATGAGTCAGCTCTTCGCATCAGGTGGCCAAAGTACTGGAGTTTCAGCTTCAACATCAGTCCTTCCAATGAACACCCAGGACTGATCTCCTTTACGATGGACTGGTTGGATCTCCTTGCAGTCCAAGGGACTCTCAAGAGTCTTCTCCAACACCACAGTTCAAAAGCATCAATTCTTCGGCGCTCAGCCTTCTTCACAGTCTAACTCTCACATCCATACATGACCACAGGAAAAACCATAGCCTTGACTAGACGGACCTTAGTCGGCAAAGTAATGTCTCTGATTTTTAATATGCTGTCTAGGTTGGTCATAACTTTCCTTCCAAGGAGTAAGTATCTTTCAATTTCATGGGTGCAATCATCATCTGCAGTGATTTTGGAGCCTAGAAAAATAAAGTCAGCCACTGTGTTCACTGTTTCTCCATCTATTTGCCATGAAATGATGGGACTGGATGCCATGATCTTAGTTTATTGAATGTTGAGCTTTACGCCAACTTTTTTACTCTCCTCTTTCACTTTCATCAAGAGGCTCTTTAGTTCTTCTTCACTTCCTGCCATCAGGGTGGTGTCATTTGCATATCTGAGGTTATTGATATTTCTCCCAGCAATCTGGATTCCAGCTTGTGCTTCCTCCAGCCCAAGGTTTCTCATGATGTACTCTTCATAAGTGTTACATAAGCTGGGTGACAATATACAACCTTGACGTACTCCTTTTCTTATTTGGAACCAGTGTGTTGTTCCATGTCCAGTTCTAACTGTTGCTTCCTGACTTGCATACAGGTTTCTCAAGAGGTAGGTCAGGTGGTACGGTATGCCCATCTCTTTCAGAATTTTCCACAGTTTATTGTGATCCACACAATTAAAGGCTTTGGCATAGTCAATAAAGCAGAAATAGATGTTTTTCTGGAGCTCTCTTGCTTTATTGATGATCCAGCAGATGTTGGCAATTTGATCTCTGGTTTCTCTGCCTTTTCTAAAACCAGCTTGAACATCTGGAACTTAACGGTACACGTATTGCTGGCGCCTTGCTTGGAGAATTTTGAGTGTTAATTTACTAGTGTGTGAGATGAATGCAATTGTGGGGTAGTTTGAGCATTCTTTGACACTGCATTTCTTTGTGGTTGCAATGAAAACTGACCTTTTCCAGTCCTGTGGCCACTGCTGAGTTTTCCAAATTTGCTGGCATATTGAGTGCAACACTTTCACAGCATCATCTTTCAGGATTTGAAATAGCTCACCTGGAATTCAATCACCTCCACTAACTTTGTCTAAAGTGATGCTTCTAATGCCCACTTGACTTCACATTCCATGAGGCCAGGCTCTAGGTGAGTGATCACACCATCGTGATTATCTGAGTCATGAAGATCTTTTTTGTACAATTCTTCTGTGTATTCTTGCCACCTCTTCTTAATATCTTCTGCTTCTGTTAGGTCCCTAACATTTCTGTTCTTTATGGAGCCCATCTTTTCATGAAATGTTCCCTTGGTATCTCTAATTTTCTTGAAGACATCTCTAGTCTTTCCCGTTCTATTGTTTTCCTCTATTTCTTTGTATTGATCATTGAGGAAGGCTCTCTTATCTCTCCTTATTATTCTCTGGAACTCTGCATTCAAATGGGTATGTCTTTCCTTTTCTCCTTTGTTTTTCGTTTCCCTTCTTTACACAGCTGTTTGTCAGGCTTCCTCAGACAGCCATTTTGCTTTTTTGCATTTCTTTTTCTTGGGTATGGTCTTGATTCCTGTCTCCTGTACAATGTCAGGAACCTCCGTCCATAGTTCATCAGGCACTCTGTCTATCAGATTTAGTCCCTTAAATCTATTTCTCACATCCACTGTATAGTCATAAAGGATTTGATTTAGGTCACACCTGAATGGTCTAGTGGTTTTCTCCACTTTCTTTAATTTCATTCTGAATTTGGAAATAAGGAGTTCATGATCCGAGCCACAGTCAGCTCCCAGTCTTGTTTTTGCTGACTGTATAGAGTTTCTTCACCTTTGGCTGCAAAGAATATAATCAATCTGATTTTGGTGTTGACCATCTGGTGATGTCCATGTGTAGAGTCTTCTCTTGTGTTGTTGAAAGAGGGTGTTTGCTATGACCAGTGCATTCTCTTGGCAGAACTCTGTTAGTCTTTGCCCTACTTCATTCTGTACTCCAAGGCCAAATTTGCCTGTTACTCCAAGTGTTTCTTGACTTCCTACTTCTGCATTCCAGTCCCCTGTAAAGAAAAGGACATTTTTGGGGGGTGTTAGTTCTAAAAGGTCTTTTAGGTCTTCATAGACCTTCAGCTTCAGCTTCTTCAGCGTTACTGGTTGGAGCATAGACTTGGATTACCATAATGTTGAATGGTTTGCCTTGGAAATGAACAGAGATCATTCTGTCGTTTTTGAGATTGCATCCAAGTATTACATCTTTGTAATATGTGTTGTGTAAATGATTTTTTTAAGGTGTAAAAGATTGCACATTGTATTACATCTTTAAATTTCCAGGTCTCTTGAAGGATTATGAACTTGACTCTAGCTGGAAATTTGCCTTATTCAACTCTATATCTCCAGGGCCAAGAACAATTAATGGATTGAGGACTTTCATTGGTTGAATGAAAGACCTATGGATGTTAGCCTTTTTTCCCAGAGATGTTACTGAGCATAATGTGTTTGCTGAAAAACTAATGATTGAAACCATAAGGAATCTGTTAACTTTCCAAAGAGAATGATAATTCCTAGTATTATCTACCATAAGCAAGGCACCAGGATAGAGTCTTCATAGAGAACTTACGGAATTTAACAATATGCCAGAAGTAGTGTAAGGCATCTTGGAGAGCAAGGTGAGAGCTTCCCAGTTAACAAATGTAAATTTCCTACCTTAAAAGATAAAGCACAGAAAATACATCACCCTACTCACAGATGAAACTTCAGTGTTCCAGCTGTTTCCATTTGTCAGCCTTATGAAAAAATCATAAATGATTCTACTATGAACTGCCAAACATTCATAGTTTAAATAGGATCAAACTCATTATTTGTGCATTGTCTGAAGAATACCTTCATACTGCCATTTAATTTTGGAGAAACCCTCTGTCACATAGAGTGAGATGTCAAGTATTTTTAGTCTATCATCCCGTTCTTACATAAATATAAAACCAAGAGAACATTGTGGGGAGCTGAATCCAAAAGACTGTTTTACGAATTGTTTGGTAAAGTTGAGTTAATGAGATCTCAGCCTCTCTGAACTCTTTTCTTAAAACAACTTTGTTGAACAGATTGACCCAAAATCTTACTAGAAGAGACTCACCTGCAATGAAATAAATATGCTAATGAAGTTGTCCATGCATTGTATGTCTCATAATCATGATGTTTTTAAATTTTGAGAAGTTTGAGTGAATTTGAAATAAAGTAATTGTGTAGCATGCAGTTTTCCCTACAGCACACATGGTGAAAGTCAACGAATTGCTTAACCAAAAAGAGAACAAAGAAAAGAATCCTTATAAAAATATATTGGAAATATACTGTTGACCTAAAAGAAAAATTTTTTGTATGTTGTCAGAAACTAGCTTTTGACATTTTCAAGTTCAAGATAATATAGACAATCAACAATTAAACATTTTGAATACACTTGCCATATGTCTAAAATAAGCATTTCTACATATTTATTTTCAGAATTATGGAATACCTATGGTTTTTTGTAGAAAATGCTAATGACTTCAGGATTGCAACTGAGTCTTTCAACTGTCTCAAAATGTAATCTGATTTTGACCTTGAAGTCATCTTTGTTTTGAAATAAATTTGTGTGTACAAGTTCTTCACAGACTTACCTGGAAAAGAAGGTTTTCCTGCATGTTAGAAATAATCAAAGAATAAATTAGATGACTTTAAATGATAATCATCATTGTATAATTGTAACATATTTAGATGACAGTTTCTTGTAACTATAATATAATGACCACAAACAAATCACTAAAGTTATATCTGTAATTGTTACCTTGTAGTTTGTGTCATCTATAAGCATTAAAACACAGCCCACTAGTTAATTTCCAAATCATAACACAGCTTTGCTAAATGACTAATACTGGCCTAATGAAAATGAAGATTCTAGTCTTATTTTTATGTCACCCACTGTACAAAGTTAGGTCAATAAAAACAAAATGTAATGCTATTAAATAGTAAGAGAGATCAGATAATAACTCTCAAATAATAATCACTATTGTAAGTTTTACAAACACACTCCTACACTCAGTGTCTATCTATCTATCTATCTACTTGTATATATATATATATATATATATATATACAAACATTTATATAATACTGGATGGAAATAAGTGATCTCACTATAGTGATGTTTCAGGCTAACCAGCAAAATACATTTAAAGAAACTTTTCTGTACAAGATTCCTTGTAGATGATTTCTGTTACTCATTTTAAGTGTGATTTTCACAGTTTGGAAAACTCAAGAGTGTTAGCCTGCTCCATTAACAGATGGAGTGTTATTGATCTGATACTTGCAGATTAGAGTGGAGCTCATCTTCTCTCTTAAGATTTGTTATCATTTGAACATATCATTCTAGTCCAACAATATTTGAAAAAACATGCCCATGCATGCAAAGCCTGTTTGAGATGAATGCTTTTTTATTTCCTACAAATGCCTTGATTTTCACTTATTTTCAGGAATCAGAGCCTGGAGCACATTACTTTTAGATTTCTGATTATAGATGCAAGTATTATTTAAACATAAGAAGCTACTTACAAGTAAACCAAATAGAAAAGCAATCTCTCTTGTTGGATCAAGATTTACTTGATATCTAAAGCTATGGACTTTTGTGTTCATCTGGAATTGAAAGTAGTTATTTTTATGCCTTGGGATTTCAAAAAAAATGATTTTTTCATAAAATCAAAGCAGCTACATCCATCCAATATTGGGAAAATAATTTATCTTTAAATTGAAAAAAGGAGGGAAATACAGCATATCAGGAACAGACAGTGAATTTTGTTTTATCCTTAATGGAACTGATTGACCCTAAGCCCCCTAACTCTGAGAGACAGACCAAATAGTCTGAAAACATATGCTATATTCAGAGCCTAGAATATAAACAGACACTTTCTAATATAGTTGAATTGCAAAAGCATTAAAATAGATTCCAGGTCCAATTTCCAAAAGTGATGATAATATACAGGTTATTTTAAAGGTAAAAGATTGTAAGATTTTTTGGTCACTAAAGATGCTAATAAATATATCTTGCTTAATTGAACTTTCTAGAACTATCAAAGGTAATTTTTAATGTCAATTTAATATCAAAAGATTAAATGGAACAGAAAGTGTTTAGACCAAATAGGGAAAATTGCCAAGCTAAACTAGACAAGTGATCTATCCTATTAAACCTCTATTCAGTACATGAGACTTGTTCAATGCCCACCTTACCTCAGGAAAGGTCTCAAAGTGAGTTCTTTCAATATCTTTATTCACGCGGCTACATATGCACTTCAAGTGACTTTCTGAACAGTGAAAAAATATTTCCAAATCAATCTTCCAGAAATTGAATGCTTGATAAAATATTAGCTCTTCAGTGCAAAAGGTTTTCTCAACAAATAAGAATGATTTAATCACTTCATAACTCATATACAGACATTGATCATCTACTGTATAACATAAGCCACAAAAAAGGGGGCAAAAAGTAGTTTCAAGCAAAATTTTAGGATTTAAATATCTTAGACTTCAGACCCTTCATATATATTATTTTATCCTCACAAAATGCTATTGATCAGGTACTATAATCATCGTCCTCATTTTGCACTTATGGATTTCTAACACAGAGGTTTAAAATAACAAGTTTTTATCACTAATTCATGGTGAAGCCAGGCTTGAAAACTTTAGCAACTTCAAACAAAATCAAGGGCACTAAACTAATAATCTATGCTGCCTCCTGTGTACATGTTGCATAGAATTTCTACATTTCACTGTTTCTTTCTTACTCTAGGACTTAGTATTCAATATCATAGCATTTTTTATTGGCTAAGACTCCCTTGAATGCATAGTCATAAACCTAAGTTGTTAAGTTTCACTTGGTCTAACCCAGTAGTTACCTTTAATATGCAGCAGAATAAACCATAGCTTATTAAAACATCCATTTTTGGGGTCCACCTCTGGAGTTTTTGATTCAGTCAGTCTGACGTGGGGCTTGAGAATATGCATTTAGAATCAGTTCGCAAATGCTGCTGTTGGTCCAGGAACTACAGTTTGAGAATCATTGGTCTACTAACTCAATCCTTTGGTTATTAATAAGCACAATATTTTTGTGAAAGTACATGATAAAGGTAAATCATGACATTTAGATCCAGAGCTTCTCAGGACATATTTGTAGATCAAAGCCAATAATTTTCATTACTGATTTCCATTTCTTCACTCAGGGACAAGTTCTACTGGGAAAGAGTGGTGATACTTCAAGAAACACATAGGAACTCAAAGTACCACAGATCTTATATCTTATGCTCTTATTATAACATTTGTAATCTTTACATACTAGAAACCTACAGACACATACACATGCACACACACCAAAGATATAGGAAAATCAGACAAAGCCTAACCTGAATGTTCTTATTAAGAGTGAAGTTGCCCTCTGATACTAGTAAATAAATGCCTGTGTCAAAAGAAAAGAAATACTCATTTAAAAACTGTTTGCTTGCTCTCTTAATTTCTCTTGTTTTTATGTCTCACTGTGTTGAATATTAGGTGCTTCCCAGGTGGCACTAGTGGTAAAGAGCCCACCTGCCAGAGCAGGAAATGCAGGAGATATGGGTTTGATCCCTGGGTCAGGAATATCCCCTCGAGGAGAGCATGGCAACCCACTCCAGTATGCTTGCCTGGAGAATCCCATGGACAGAGGAGCCTGATGGGCTAACATCCAAAGAGTCAGTCACGAAGAGTCAGACACAACTGAAGCAACTTAGTACATATGCACACATGTTCCAAGAAATTTAGGTGACCCCAACTCTTAAATGTTTAGCAGATAGTTAGGAAATGATAGTGATTTTATTTTTAAAAAATGGCCTATAATTGCAAGCTAACACTCCAATAATTTGGCCACCTGATGCAAAGAGCTGACTCATTGGGAAAGACACTAGTGCTGGGAAAGATTGAAGAAAAAAGAGAAGGGAGATGCAGAGGATGAGATGGTTAGATAGCATCAGCAACTCAATAGACATGAATTTTGGCAAACTCTGGGAGATAGTGAAGGACAGAGGAGCCTGGTGTGCTGCAGCCCATGGGGTCACAAAGAGTCAGACACCGCTTAGCAAATGAACAATAACAACAAAAACTGTAAACTTCAAATTGGAAATAAAAAAACCCTAGCTATGGTACATGTCATAATTAATAGTTGCCTGATAATGCTACTAATCTGGATGCCAATTATTCATGGAATGCTGAGTTTAACAAGGAGGCATACAAAAGAAATGAAAAATAAGGTTCCTCAATCGCAATTGATTTAAGTTGGGCTTCTCTGGTGGTTCAGCTGGTAAAGAATCCACCTGTAAAGCCGGAAACCTGGACTCCATCCCTGGGTTGGGAAGATCCCCTGGAGAAGGGAATGGCTACCCACTCCAATATTCTGGCCTGGAGAATTCCATGGACTGTATAGTCCATGGGTCACAAAGAGTAGACACAATTGAGTGACTTTCACTTTCACTTTAAAGATGTAAATTGTAAACAAGCAGATTAACTTAGAAAAGCTGAGTTTAACAAGCTTGAGAAGATGTATATTAAAGTGTGTGAATGAGTGAGAAGAGATTAAAGAAGTGGTTTTTAAATCAGGTTTTAAAGAAAGGCATAGCCTGGTCAAGAAGTAAAAGGATCATTTAAATAAAATATGTGGTAACCCAACTTCATATATAAAATTTCCCCAGGTGTATATATATATATATGTGTGTGTGTGTGTGTGTGTAAATTTCCCAGGATGTGTGCAGACTTGTGCTAATTGACTGTACTAGCTATGAGCTACATAAGTAGTACATAGAAAGAGAGAGAGTTTCATATTTCAAGCAAATGACTAACGGTAGAAAGACTGGCTAATATAATGGAAATATGTTTAACTCTTTAATAAACTCAAACTGGTTTCCAACACATTTCTTCAATTTACATTCCCGTCAACAATATATGATAGTTCCAGATGATTCACTTCATAAGAATTTTTAGTTTCAAATATTCAAATGTTGTTTTATTTTGCATTTCACTTATGAAAAGGGATGTGAATATTTTAATGAAATAATTGTCACCCTTATGTAATATTTACTGAAGTGTCTGTTCAAATTGTTTTGATCATTTTTAATTTGATTGTTCTCTCACTACTGAGTTGTGAGGATTTCTAAAAGCATATGTCTGGATACAAGTCCTTTATCAAATATGAGATTTACAAATATATCTTCTTTTGTGGATTCTTTTCATTCCTTTTATTTTCATTCTCTTAAGAATGTCTCCACAAATAAAATAATGCAAATAAAAATTTAAAGTTCTTGGTGTATACATACACAGAAGAATATCTCTTAAAAAGTTGATATTCTTAATTTTGATGTGGTACAGTTAATCTTTTTTTTTTGTATTCTATATAAGGAGTTATGCTAAATTATTGTGTAACTCAAGGTCAGAAAGATCTCACATATTTTCTTCTGGAAGGCATTTTTACATTTAAGTTGATGATTCATTTTGAGTTAATTTTTGTTTACTAATATATGGTGTGATATATGAACTGAAATCCATCTTTTCACATGTGGATAACCAAATATTGTAGCACCTTGTATTGGCAAGAACATAATTTCTCCACTCAATTTTTTAATGCCTTTTGGAAAAAATCAGTTGTTCATATATGTGAGAATCTATTAGTGGACTCTCCATTCCATTACTCTGATCTATTTGTCTTTGACCCCCAAACCACACTGCACTGAATACTTACTATAGCATTAACAAATCAGACAATGTAAGTATTTCAACATTGTTCTTCTAAGTTTCTTACACTGTTCTAGTTTTTTAATATTCCCACATGAATCTTAGCCCATAGAATTTTGATTGAGACACGGGAGAAACTATAAATCATTTGGAAGAAAAGCTATGACAAAACTAGACAGTGTATTAAGAAACAGAAACATTACTTTGCTGACAAATGTCCATATGGTTAAAGCTATGGTTTTTCTGGTAGTAGTGTATGGATGTGAGAGTTGGGCCATGAAGGCTGAACACCAAAGAATTGATGCTTTTGAACAGTGATGTTGGAGAAAACTCTTGAGAGTCCCTTGGCCTGCAAGGAGATCAAACCAGACCATCCTAAAGGAAATCAATCCTGAATAATTACTGGAAGAATTGATGCTGAAACTGAAGCTCCAGTACTTTGGCCACCTGATGCAAAGAGTTGACTCATTAGAAAAGACCCTGATGCTGGGGAAGATTGAGGGCAGGAGGAGAAGTGGGCAGCAGAGGATGAGATGGTAGCATGCCATCACTGATTCAATGGCTATGAGTTTGAGCATACTCCGGGAGATTGTGAAGGACAGGGAAGCCTGGCATACTGCAGTCCATGAGGCTGCAAAGAGTTTGGACACAACTGAGCGAATGAACATCAATAAATCGTTTGGGGAAAATTAACATCTAAAGGCAAGTCTGCAGGGTCATAAGGAGTTGGACACGACTGAGAAACCGAACTGAACATCTGAACAATATTGAGATTTTCCATCCATAATTGATATTTTGCTTATTCTTTGTTAGTATGTAGAAATGCAATTAACATTTGTATATTGATCTTGTATCTTACAGCCTTGATGAAGTCACTTGTTAATTCTAGTAGTTTTGGTGTAACATTTTTTGACATTTTTGAAGAAAGTTTTACTTCATTTCCAATATTATTTCTTTTTCTTATCTTAAGCATTGCAAGTTAAATAGAAGTGGTGACAACAGATGTTCTTGCCCTGTTCTTGATCCTATATAGATATTATTTAGCATCTCATCATTCTGTATGTGGAGAAGGCAATGGCAACCCACTCCAGTACTCTTGCCTGGCAAATCCCATGGATGGAGGAGCCTGGCAGGCTGCAGTCCATGGGGTCGCTAAGAGTTGGACACGACTGAACGACTTCACTTTCACTCTTCACTTTCATGAATTGGAGAAGGAAATGACAACCCACTCCAGTGTTCTTGCCTGGAGAATCCTGGGATGGGGGAGCCTGGTGGGCTGCCATCTATGGTGTCTCACAGAGTCCGACATGACTGAAGCGATTTAGCAGCAGCATTTTGTATGATGTTAACCATCAGTTCAGTTCAGTTCAGTTGCTCAGTCGTGTCCGACTCTTTGCGACCCCATGAATCACAGCCTGCCAGGCCTCCCTGTCCATCACCATCTCCCGGAGTTCACTCAGACTAACTTCCATCGAGTCAGTGATGCCATCCAGCCATCTCATCCTCTGTCGTCCCCTTCTCCTCCTGCCCCCAATCCCTCCCAGCATCAGAGTCTTTTCCAATGAGTCGACTCTTCGTATGAGGTGTCCAAAGTACTGGAGCTTCAGCTTTAGCATCGTTCCTTTCAAAGAAATCCCAGAGTTGATCTCCTTCAGAATGGACTGGTTGGATCTCCTTGCAGTCCATCTCTCAAACAAGAGATGGCAAGGGTGAACATTGACATTCTAGGAATCAGTGATGTTAACCATATGTTTTCATAAATATCCATTATCAAGCTGAAACACTTCTCTTCTAGTCCTAGTCTATTGAAAAAATTCTTATAATAGATCAATGCTAAATTTTGTTGTATTATTTTTTATATTGATCGAGATGCTCATTTTGTTTTCCTTTCTCAATCTGTTAGTATCGTGAATTATACTACTTGATTCTGAGTGTTTAAGTCAATCTTGCATACCAGGGATAAGTCCCCCTTGTTCATGACATAGTATCTTTTACTATATTGTTGTACTTAATTCACTAAACTTTTGTTAAGAATATTTGCATCTATGTTCATGAAGGAACATATATTCAGCAAGGCTTCCCTGGTGGCTCAGATAGTGAAGAATCTGCCTGCAATTCAGGAGACCCCTTTTCAATCCCTGGGTCTGAAAGATCTCATGGAGAAGGGAAGTGCAATCCACTCTAGTGTTCTTACCTGGAGAATTATATGACTAGAGAAACCTGGAAGGCTACAGCTCATGGGGTCACAAAGAGTCAGCTATGACTGAGAAACTAACACTAATGAAGGATATTGGTATGCAAGTTTTCTTGTTGTCTAATATTTGTTTCTGGTATTGAGATAAGAGTAATTTGAGCCTCAAAGAATAATTTGGTATATGCTTTCTCCTCTTCAATTATCTCAGTGTTTGTACAGAATTGATATTGTATAGTTTTAAAATATTGGTAGAATTCCCTAGTGAAGCCATCCAAGCTTGGAAAATTCTTTCTCAAAAGAATATTTTCAGCTACAAATTCAACTTATTTAATTGACACAGAGCTATTCAGGTTTTCTATTTCTTCCTGAGTGGGGTTTTGTATTTTTCCAAATATTTGCTATATTTCATCAAAGTTGCAAAATGTAGAGGTGTAAATGTTCATATTTCCTTTTTATACTTGAAATATATAGAGAATCTGTAGTGATGTCATCTATCAGAATCCTGATATTAGGAAGCTTTGTCTTCTGTTTTTTTTGTTTGTTTGTTTTGTTTTTTGTTTTTATGATTAGTCTGGCTAAAGCTTTATTGATTTCATTTAACTTCCTCAAAGAAAAATGTTTTGCTCTTATTGATGTCTCCATTATTTTTCTTTTTAGAAATTTTTATTTTATATTGGAGTATAGTTGATTTATAATGTTGAATTGAAGTTTCAAGTATATAGCAAAGTGTTTTACCTATACATATGTATATATCTATTCTTTTTTCAGATTATTTTCCCATTTAGGTTATTATAGAATATTGAGTATTATTCCCTTTGCTATGAAGTACTTCTTTGTTGATTATATATTTTATATATAGTAGTATGTATATGTTAATCCCAAACTCCTAGTTTATCCCTCCATTACATTTTTCCCCTTTGGTAACCATAAATATTTTTTCTAAGTGTGACTGACTTGGTGTTTTTGCTGTGGCTTCCTTTCTCTGCTACTACCAAGGTGAGGAGAAGGCCTATTTTTCTGTTTTTATTTCATTGATTTGCTAATTTTCAGTATCTCGTTTCTTTTCTTCTCAATTCGTTTTTATTCTTGCTTTTCATTTGCTAATTTCTTAGTGTGGAGGCTTAGATAGTTAAGACTACCTTTTTTTCTGATATATAATTATACACTATATATTTTCCATTTAACACTACTCTAGGAATCTAGCCACCTTGGCTTCCTTTCACTTAAAATTCCAGAAAAGTCAACTTCAAGAGTCCACTGTGCTCTCCTGTGTTTCCTCTCCCTGTGTTTCAGTATAAAATGTTATCCAGGCAGTAAGCTAAAGCAAGAGCAGAAATTACCTTATTTGTTTTCAATCTCTTAGTATCACTATCCTAGTAATTTATGTATAATATCTTGAGAATCATTGTTACGTGGTGCATGGTGAACCCTCCCTCTGTTACTCAATATTGGCCAGAGGCAGAAGCCAGAAAATATTTTATTGCTTGTTTTTATTTAAATAAAATTATTGCCTTAAGTATCTGTGTGTAAGTGCTAAATCGATTAAGTTGTGTCTGACTCTTTGAGACTCTATGGACTGTAGCCTGCCAAATTCCTCTGTCCATAGGATTCTCCAGACAAGAATACTGAAGTGGGCTGCCATGCCCTTCTCCAGGTGATCTGCCTGATCTAGGGATTAAACCCATGTCTCATGTCTCGTGCATTGGCAGGAGGGTTCTTTACCACTAGTACCACCTGGGAAGCCCCTAAGCATTTGGGATTCTAAAAAAAATAAAAAACAAATAAAAATAAAGTTAAAATAGGGCACTTTTAGTAATATATTACATGATTCAGGATCATTTGAGTTATGTCTCAGAGATTTTATATTTCTGAGGAAGAAATGTTTACAGGCTTGATCTTATTTACACTTTAAAAAAAGTTTTATTTTAATTAGAGGCTAATTACTTTACAACATTGTAGTGGGTTTTGCCATAAATTCACATGAATCAGCCATGGGTGTACATGTGTCACCCATCCTGAAGCCCCCTCCCACCTCCCTCCTCATCCCATCCCTCAAGGTTGTCCCAGTGCACTGCCCCTGAGTGCCCTGTCTCATGCATCAAACCTGGACTGGCAATCTATTTCACATATGGTAATATACATGTTTCAATGCTCTTCTTTCCAATCATCCCACCCTCACCTCCTCCCACAGAGTCCAAAAGTCTGTTCTTTACATCTGTGTCTCTTCTGCTGTCTCACATGTAAGGTCATCGTTAACATCTTTCTAAATTTCATATATGTGCATTAATATACTGTATTGGTGTTTTTCTTTCTGACTTACTTCATTCTGTATAATAGGCTCCAGTTTCATCCACCTCATTAGAACTGATTCAAATGTATTGTTTTTAATGGCTGAGTAATACTCCATTGTGTATATGTACCACAGCTTTCTTATCCATTCATCTGCTGATGGGCATCTAGGTTGCTTCCTATTGTAAACAGTGCTGTGATGAACATTGGGGGTACACATGTCTCTTTCAATTACCAATATCTTAGTTGCTCAAAAGAAGTCTTTCTGTTGCAGAAATGTTCCTCAAGGAGGATTAAAATATACTTTGATGATGTATCCTAATTGAATAGAAACTTCAACATATGTACTAATGTCATGTGCATACTATATTAGCAATTTGAGATGTTTTCAATAATTAATTTCTGTCAAAGCATGATCAAAAACTGTTAGGACTCAAAGTAAAATGATGAAATTAATTATTTTTTTTTCAGAATGGAAATGATTAATTCTCACACAATGGATGTTCTCAAGTAACAAAAAGTACATGGGAGCCTTGCAGGTAGTCTAAAGGAAACCTTTTATGTGTTCTTTCTAATAAACTCCAATAAAGCTTCAGAATACAGCTTGATATACAGTCACTTGGACTGCAAGAAACACAAGCTAGAATCAAGATTTCCAAGAGAAATATCAATAACCTCAGATATGCAGATGACACCACCCTTATGGCAGAAAGTGAAGAGGAACTAAAAAGCCTCTTGATGAAAATAAAAGAGGAGAATGAAAAAGTTGGCTTAAAGCTTCAACATTCAGAAAACGAAGATCATGGCATCTGGTCCCATCACTCCATGGGAAATAGATGGAGAAACATTGGAAAAAATGTCACACTTTATTTTGGGGAGCTCCCAAATCACTGCAGATGGTTATTGCAGCCATGAAATTAAAAGACACTTTCTCCTTGGAAGAAAAGTGATGACCAACCTAGGTAGCATATTAAAAATCAGAGACATTACTTTGCCGACTAAGGTCCATCTAGTCAAGGCTATGGTTTTTCCAGTAGTCATGTATGCATGTGAGAGTTGGACTGTGAAGAAGGCTGAGCACCAAAGAATTGATGCATTTGAACTGTGGTGTTGGAGAAGACTCTTGAGAGTCCCTTGACTGCAAGGAGATCCAACCAGTCCATTCTGAAGGAGATCAACCCTGGGATTTCTTTGGAAGGAATGATGCTAAAGCTGAAACTCCACTACTTTGGCCACCTCATGCGAAGAGTTGACTCACTGGAAAAGACTTTGATGCTGGGAGGGATTGGGGGCAGGAGGAGAAGGGGACGACCGAGGATGAGATGGCTGGATGGCATCACTGACTCGATTCACGCGAGTCTGGGTGAACTCCGGGAGTTGGTGATGGACTGGGAGGCCTGGCGTGCTGTGATTCATGGGTTTGCAAAGAGTTAGACACGACTGAGCGACTGAACTGAACTGAACTGATACCCAGAAGTGAAATTCATGGGTCATAAAGCAATTCTGCTTTAATTTTTCCAGCCCTGAAATTTTCTCTGTTGAGAGGTTTATGATTATTGAATCAATTTCCTTATTAGTTGTAGAAGTATAAAGATTTTCTGTTTCTTTATGATACAGTTTGGAAGGCAGTGTATTTCTAGGCATTTGTCCATTTTATTTAGGTTATCCAATACATTGGTGTGATCAATTGTTAATGCTATTCTCTCATAATCCTTTTTAAAAATATCATTAATAATGTTCCCTCTTTCACTTTTGATTTTAATTATTAGAAACTGGTTTTTTCCTAGTCAAACATGGCAAAGATTTGTCAATTTTGTTGATATTTTTTTAAAAAACCAACTTTTGGTTTCATGTATATTCTCTGTTGTTTTTCTATTCTCTGTCTTATCTCTTCTCTGATCTTTATTGTATCCTTTATTTTAGTTTGTTCTCCTTTTTCTTCTTCTTGAAGGAGAAAGGTAGATTGTTAATGTGAGATTACTTTTCTCTTTTAATGCAAGTATTAATAGGCATAAATTTACTTTTTATACTGTTTGCACTGCATCCCATAAGTTTTGGTACATAGTGTTTTCATTTCTATTTATCTCCATTTATCTCAAGATTTCTTCTTTGACCCATTGGTTGTTTTAGAATTTTCTCTATATTGCAAATTTCCCTTCTGCTGTTGATTTGAGTTTCATTTCATTGTGATTGAAAAAGTTGCTTTGCATTATTTTAATCTTTTTTTTTTTTTCATAAAACTTGTCTTGTGGCCTGACATATCATCTTTCCTGGGAAATGTTACCTATGCTCCTGAGAAAATGTTTTCCATTGTTGTTGGGTGGAGTGTTCTGTACATTTCTCTTAGGTTCAGCTTTCTATAGTGTTGTTCAAGTTCTCTGTTTCTATATTGGTCTGGTCATTTCAGGTTTGTGTTTATTTTTTAATTTCTTGCTAATATTAGCTAGTTTGTTAAGGTATAGTTTTTATATATCTTAACCCAGGAATACAGAGCATTACTAACAAAGTATTCACACCTTTAAAATGATCGATTTTCATTATTAGTTGTACAGTTCTGAATTATCATCTAGTGTTAGTTTTCTGCATTTATACAGAGTTTTCTCTTTAATAACATATTCAACCTAACCAGTACACTGTACATTGAACAAAATGCCACATTTGGTTTCTATATTGTCTTTCTCTCTCTGTCCAGAAAAGCTTCCTCCCAAACAGCAATAAAAGCTCTGCTTCAGCATCACTCAGACAACTCGATGCCTATGATCTTAGAAACTAGAATGCAAGCTTTCTTAATAATAAATGAGCTTATTGCTTTGTATTTAAATGAAATTGGTGTTCAAAGACAACACTTTACTGTTGTTTTCAAAGAGGGTTTTGGTATCAGGGTGTAGAAATATGTATTTTCCCAACTGGGAGCACCTTTCACTCTACTGTGATCCAAATGATGGCTACATACAGAGCTTATGAAATATTGAAAAGAAGTCAAAACTTATTTATATCAATTTTACAAATAATTTTAAAAAGAAAACTACTACCATTGCTATCGACTTTGTTTTGGTTCATAATTTTTTTGAAAAAAAGAAATTATTATTCATTTATGCTGGTTAAATGTTATCCTGGCTAAGTGCATCTAAAAAGCAAGAAATGTTTAGTGTGGTGTCTAGTTTGAAAGTACTGTGTCGTTCAATGGCTTTTCACTGTATTAGTAACCTGCAAGTATGGGTCAGCTCTTCCTCTAGGTAGGTTCCACTTTAAAAGTTTTTGAGTAGCAAAGTTGTGATAATAAGGTAAAAGAAAGTTTATATGTTTAAGAGGTGTTATGGAGTGGACTGTATCCCCTCAAAGTTCATACATTGGAGCTGTAACCCCTAACAGGAGTGTACTTGCAGATTTATGAGATCATAAGGGTAAGGTCTTAGAATGGCAAGCCACTTCAGTATTCTTGCCTTGAAAACCCCATGAACAATATGAAAACGCAAAATGTAGGATACCAAAAGAAGAACTCCCCAGGTCATTAGGTGCCCAATATGCTACTGGAGATCAGTGGAGAAGTAACTCCAGAAAGAATGAAGGGATGGAGCCAAAGCAAAAACAATACCCAGCTGTGCATGTGACTGGTGACAGAAGCAAAATCCGATGCTGTAAAGAGCAATATTGCATAGGAACCTGGAATGTGAGGTCCATGAATCAAGGCAAATTGGAAGTGGTCAAACAAGAGATGGCAAGAGTGAACGTTGACATTCTATGAATCAGCGAACTAAAATGGACTGGAATGGGTGAATTTAACTCACATAACCATTTATCTACTACTGCAGGCAGGAATCCCTCAGAAGAAATGGAGCAGCCATCATGGTCAACAAAAGAGTCTGAAATGCAGTATTTCAATGCAATCTCAAAAAAGACAGAATGATCTCTGTTCGTCTCCAAGGCAAACCATTCAATATCACAGTAATCCTAGTCTATGCCCCACCAGTAATGCTGAAGACGCTGAAGTTGAACAGTTTTATGAAGACCTCCAAGACCTTTTAGAACTAACACCCAAAAAAGATGCCTTTTCATTATAGGGGACTGGAATGCAAAAGTAGGAAGTCAAGAAACACCTGGAGTAACAGGCAAATTTGGCCTTGGAATGAGGAATGAAGCAGGGCAAAGACTAATAGAGTTTTGCCAAGAAAACACACTGGTCATACCAAACACCCTCTTCCAACAACACAAGAGAAGACTCTACAGATGGACATCACCAGATGGCAAACACCAAAATCACACTGATGATATTCTTTGCAGCCAAAGATGGAGAAGCTCTATACAGTCAACAAAAACAAGACCAGGAGCTGACTGTGGCTCAGATCATGAACTCCTTATTACCAAATTCAGACTCAAATTGAAGAAAGTAGGGAAAACTGCTAGACCACTCAGGTATGACCTAAATCAAATCCCTTATGATTATACAGTGGAGATGAGAAATAGATTTAAGGGCCTAGATCTGATAGATAGAGTGCCTGATGAACTATGGAATGAGGTTCGTGACATTGTACAGGAGACAGGGATCAAGACCATCCCCATGGAAAAGAAATGCAAAAAAGCAAAATGGCTGTCTGGGGAGGCCTTACAAATGGCTGTGAAAAGGAGAGAGGCAAAAAGCAAAGGAGAAAAGGAAAGATATAAGCATCTGAATGCAGAGTTCCAAAGAATAGCAAGAAGAGATAAGAAAGCCTTCTCAGCAATCAATGCAAAGAAATAGAGGAAAACAACAGAATGGGAAAGACTAGAGATCTCTTCAAGAAAATTAGAGATACCAAGGGAATATTTCATGCAAAGATGGGCTCGATAAAGGACAGAAATGGTATAGACCTAACAGAAGCAGAAGATATTAAGAAGAGGCGGCAAGAATACACGGAAAAACTATACAAAAAAGAACTTCACGACCCAGATAATCATGATGATGTGATCACTAATCTAGAGCCAGACATCTTGGAATGTGAAGCCAATTGGGCCTTAGAAAGCATCTCTACGAACAAAGCTAGTGGAGGTGATGGAATTCCAATTGATCTGTTTCAAGTCCTGAGGGATGATGCTGTGAAAGTGCTGCACTCAATATGCCAGCAAATTTGGAAAACTCAGCAGTGGCCACAGGACTGGAAAAGGTCAGTTTTCATTCCAACCCCAAAGAAAGGCAATGCCAAGGAATGCTCAAACTACTGCACAATAGCACTCATCTCAGATGCTAGTAAAGTAACGTTCAAAAGTCTCCAAGCCAGGCTTCAGCAATAAATGAACCGTGAACCCCATGATGTTCAAGCTGGTTTTAGAAAAGGCAGAGGAACCAGAGATCAAACTGCCAATATCTGCCATAATATAGAAAAAGCAAGAAATTTCCAGAAAAACATTTATTTCTGCTTTATTGACTATGCCAAAGCCTTTGACTGTGTGGATCACAATAAACTGTGGAAAATTCTGAAAGAGATGGGAATATCAGACCACCTAACCTGCCTCTTGAGAAATCTGTATGCAGGTCAGGAAGCAACAGTTCGAACTGGACATGGAACAACAGACTGGTTTGAAATACGAAAAGGGGTACATCAAGGCTGTATATTGTCACCCTGTTTATTTAACTTCTATGCACAATACATCATGAGAAACTCTGGACTGGAAGAAACACAAACTGGAATCAAGATTGCCAGGAGAAATATCAATAACTTCAGATATGCAGATGACACCACCCTTATGGCAGAAAGTGAAGAGGAACTCAAAAGCCTCTTGATGAAAGTGAAAGTGGAGAGTGAAAAAGTTGGCTTAAAGCTCAACATTCAGAAAACGAAGATCATGGCATCTGGTCCCATCACTTCATGGGAAATAGACAGGGAAACAGTGGAAACAGTGTCAGACTTTATTTTTTTGGGCTCCCAAATCACTGCAGATGGTGACTGCAGCCATGAAATTAAAAGACGCTTTCCCCTTGGAAGAAAAGTTATGGCCAACCTAGATAGCATATTCAAAAGCAGAGACATTACTTTGCTGACTAAGGTCCGTCTAGTCAAGGCTATGGTTTTTCCTGTGGTCATGTATGGATGTGAAAGTTGGACTGTGAAGAAAGCTGAGCGCGGAAGAATTGATGCTTTTGAACTGTGGTGTTGGAGAAGACTCTTGAGAGTCCCTTGGACTTCAAGGAGATCCAACCAGTCCATTCTGAAGGAGATCAGCCCTGGGATTTCTTTGGAAGGAATGATGCTAAAGCTGAAACTCCAGTACTTTGGCCACCTCATGAGAAGAGTTGACTCATTGGAAAAGACTGTGATGCTGGGAGGGATTGGGGGCAGGAGGAGAAGGGGACGACAGAGGATGAGATGGCTGGATGGCATCACGGACTCAATGGACATGAGTCTGAGTGAACTCTGGGAGATGGTGATGAACAGGGAGGCCTGGCATGCTGCGATTCATGGGGTCTCAAAGAGTCGAACACGACTGAGCGACTGAACTGAACAGAACTGAACTTTGTCCTTATAAGAAGAGGAAGAGACACCAGAGATATTTCTCTCCATGTAATCACAGAAAAGATACCATGTGAGGCTACAACAAGGAGGCTGTCATCTACAAATATTGTATATCACTTCTATGTAAAATATAAATAATGGTACAAATGAACTTAAATAAGTTCATATAAAAGCAGAAATAGAATTACAGACATAGAAAAGTAGCTTATGATCATCAGGGAGAGAGTGGGGGAGGGTTAAATTGGGAGGTTGAGATTGACATATACATACCACAATATATAAAATAGATAACTAATAAGGATCTACTGTGGGGCTTCCTAGGAGGCTCAGTGGGTAAAGAATCCACCTGAAATGCAGGAGACACAGGAAATGCGGGTTTGATTCCTGAGTCAGGAAGATCTCCTGAGGGCATGGCACTGCACTCCAGTTTTCTTGCTTAGAAAATCCCACAGACAGAGTAGCTTAGAAGGTACAGTCGATAGGGTCTTAGTTGGACATGACTGAAGTGACCGAGCACAAGGACTTAGTGTAGGGGAGGGGGAAATCTATTTGATGCTCTATAATGATCTATATGGAAAAAGAATCTTAAAAAGGGCAGATATATGTACATGTGTAACTGATTCACTTTGCTCTACAGAAAGTAGCATAATATAGTAAATCAACTATACTCCAATAATTTTTTTAATTAAAAAATAAAAACAATACTCAGGGGGGAGAAAAAGAAGGTTGTCATCTATGATCCAGAAAGAGATTTGTTGCCAGAAACCAACCCTGAGAAGTACCTTGATCTTGAACTTCTATCCTCCAGAACACTGAAAAAATAAATTCTTATTGTTTAAGCCACTTAGTCTGTGGTATTTTGTTGTGGCAACCCTAGGAGCAGGCTTTCTGCTGGCTATGTGTGGCACCATTATCAATAATTTGGGGATTTATTGAGGATTTTTTGCTGAGTATTTATGTAATCTGCTGTTAAGTGCACCCTTATTAAAATTACCAAATCAACAACAACAACAAAATATTATTCAGTTGGCTGACAGTGGGCAGATGTGACTATAATAGATTGCTTTCAAATATTCCCATTTTCAGTATCACCTCTGGGGAAACATAAAAAAAATAGTCTCACTGGATTATATTCATTGAAATCATGGGTAATTTAAGAGGGCTGAGAAACTGTCATTTTCCTAAGTTTATCTCAATTCTACATCATCTTATTTTCATCTCAAATTCACTAGAATAATTAGTCAATGTAACATTTTCATTTTATTGCTCTTTGATCAAAAATTATTATGACTTGTAGCATAAGGGTTATTCTAGTAAAGTGGAAGAAGATAGGGCAGATAGAGGTCAGAACATAAGGATGGTTGTCCTGATCCTGACAGTAAGATGTTTTGTGAGCCAGGGAATATCATTTAATATTCCTAAAACTCATTTCATCATCTGAAAAATGGGGAATGGTGGGTAAACAAGATAATCCCTAAGGATTTCCCCAGTTCTGACAATATATTATCTGAAGATTAATATTTTTCTTACATAATATGCTCTCTTTATTTTGTCTGAAGTGAATTATAGCAGTCATAAACACATCTAACATACATATAGACATTGTAACATGTTTCTGCATTAGATGGTTCTTCTCTAGTATCATAAATGCATATCAATTAAAACAAATCATATATCTAATCATCATTTATCAACTTAATAAACTCCAGTGAACTTGAGTCAGTTTCTGTTTCTGCCTAATACTTTGGACTTAAAAGCTTTCAATGATAATAAGATTATCATTTTCATATATTATTTTATAGATCACATTCTCTAAATGAATACAGTGAAACCCTTCAGTAAACACTAGTTTTACTTAATTGTTTTAGTCAACATTGAGTCCAGAGTTAAGCTGGGAAACGTAAAGAATCTTGCAAAATAGCTGATTAATATTATCAGTTTAACTAGCCAACCAGCATGAATTATCCTGGGTTGATATAGTTTTAATAAAATACTGTTTTTGTGATTTGCCTTTAAACATTCTCCCTGTTTGTTTTCCTTAAACATCATTGCTGAGAAAATTTCTCATTCCACTGTGAATTGAGAGTTCTCATGCTCTTAACATAAAGTATCTCTGTCTTTTAAAACTCATGTTGTATTGTAATAAATATCTGAATGCTTTTAAGCACTGTTTATCTTGTAAGGCATTATTTTAAAACAACACTAATTTTAATAGCAGTACAGGGACCATCTTGGGTTGTAATTACAAACTTTAGTGTTAGTTGTTTTAATGGGAGGGCAAAGCAGGTTCTCCATATGATAATACTATGCAAAAATAATCTTTAAAAAATGAGAATGAAATTTTACTCTTTAAAAGGTTTGAAAAATCTCAGTTCTTAAACATCTGAGGGGCCTGAGAAACATTTAAACATGTTTATAGGTGCCAAACCAATGCAAATATGTTCATAGTTAGAGACAGAAAGTAGGACCTGTACACTAGACATACAGTCAATAACCATGGCATTTGCCAGATAGTGTTTCTTTAAATGAAATGGACATATATACTGTCAAGATCGTTCCTTTTGTTCAGATTTATATCACTTAAGGGTTCTATAGGATACTATATAAATGATCAACTTAGAAGAGGAGTTATAGAAATCCACTGAATTTTAGAATACTATATAGAAATGCTGAAATTCTATATAGATTTTCCCTTCCTGAAGTTATTTTCAAGCATTTGCTTTGCAATACTATTATCTTACTCTGTTCCATTTTATTAATCTATTATCTATTAGTGAAATTTTGGGGTTCATTTTCATCCATTGAAATTCATTGAAATTATGTTGTGCATAATTGTTATCTTCTTCTTTATGTTTTCTTGGGTAATATCATCTATTCAAATGACACATCTCCACATCCAAGGTCCAATTCTCCCAGAACTCAAGACCACTATTTTAGTTGCCTTCAGAATATCTTCATTGTGAAGTCCTACAGCTCCATCAGTTTAATGTCTCTGAAACCATACACATCACCTCTGCCTCAATTTTTTTTTCTTCCCTCTATATATCTTACTTGTGTTGAAATCAGAATCTAGTTAGAAACTATCATTCCGTCATTAAATTTTTATTTGTCTTATATTCAATGTCCATATTTGATCAATTTTTCAACTTTATATCTCTTATATTTAAATTTATTCTCTACCTGCTTTTATATTAGAGTTGTGGTATAGGCTCTTAAGAACGTTAATATGTAGATCTGTGCTTAGCTTACACCAATACTTGTCCATATGGAGGCTAAAATGGTTTTCTTTCTTTCTTTCTTTTTTTTTTTTTACCCAAATCTGATCATATCATTCAGGATCTTAGAGGGTGCCAAAGTGCTACATTGCCAAAAGGATAATTTTTAATTCTGTGTGCCATACAAAGCCCCTCACCATTTATGGTAACCTCATATCTTAAAGCTCTATCCTATGTAAAATAAAACAAAAAGTGTTCTTTCTAATAAACTCTGACTTTATCTTAAAATTACAGAGTGAACAGGGACTTTTAACAGGACATCTGAGGAACTCCACAGAGTTGCTCCCCACTAAAACTGGTAAAAATTGTATAAGAATAGCCATTTAAAGTCTTTGGAAATGGACCTAAGTCATGCAAACAAATTAAGAAATACTTATTCAAGAATATCTACTAAAATTCAGTCAAAAACAGCAAGGATTTATAGTATCTGAATAAAAACATATGTATATCCTTTCTCTCTCTCTTCCAAGTGATTTCAGCAGAGGGATAGGGGCTCCCTGCTTCTACCTTGCATATGGGATGGAGGCTGAACTTGGGGCTAGACTCCTCTGAGAATATTGCTCAGTCACTTTAGTCCTGTCTGACCCCATGGACTGTAGTCTGCTAGGTTCTTCTGTTCACGGGATTATCCAGGCAAGAACATTGGAATGGATTGCCATAACCTTCTCCAGAAGATCTTCCCAACCCAAGGATCACACCTGCATTTCTTACATCTCCTGCATTGGCAGGCCGGTTCTTTACTGCTAGCGCCACCTGGGGTCCAAATCTAACCTACCGTGGCTTGTGAAGTAGTAAGTCTTCATGCCCAGAGAGAAAAGCTGAGAAGATTTGAAACTACAGTGACTGCCCATCTCTTCCTTTACCAAGCCCTCAGCAACTAAACCAAGAGTATCACTCAGAGAGAAGTACACCAATCCAGAATCAGATGACTTCACTGTTTAATTCTACTGAACATTTAAAAGAGGATCAGCATTAATTCTTCACAAACATGTCCTCCCAAAATGGAAGAACCAGTGAACACTCCTTAACTCTCTAACTCCCTAATCAGAGGAAGATATTTCTCTGATTCTCAAACCAGGCGAAAAATATCACTAGAAAACTACAGACTTGTATTTCTTATGACTATGGACATGAAAATTCTAATATATATATACATACTAGAAAATACAAAAATTCTGAAAAAATGCTAGACAATCTTATGTAATCCACTGAAAAATAATCAGACTCATAAAATTCAGAAGGTTTCAGGATACAAGATCAATATATAAAAATCAGTTGCATTCATCATTTATTTTATTTTTTTGGTTTTAGATATGACAGATGTAAACAACACCATATATTTAACTTTTGGACTGATTATCATTTTTATTCTTTCTCAGTTCTATAATTGCTTGCAGTTCAGTGTTTATTTTACAATTTTACTCATAAAAATATTTTAATCTGTCCCTTGCAAAATCTAGATATTATTCATGTTAATTTTCTCTATATTTTTGGTATCACCACAAGTTTTCTTAATCATTCATGAAATAGCAGTTGTCTATTTATTCCAATTAATTCATAAAACAAGAGATGACTTCCTTTTAGGTATTTACCATTCTGGCATGTAGAGACTAGTTTTTGTTGATGTATGGCAAAACCAACACAATATTGTAAAGTAAAATAATAATAATAATAATAAAATTAAATTTAAAAAGAGACTAGTTTAAAATATGAATGAGAAATAGAAAACTTAAAACTTCTGTGACTCAATAAGCTTTTACAATGTGAGATGTTTCATCCTACACAACTCAGGACCAAAATAGCATTGTGCTTACTAAAAATGGCAAGCATTTGTCTCTCTAAGGCTGTGAAATCTATCTTTATGTATTGTCACACAGTAGTTCTCTGACAGGATGCTCTTGTTCTACAACTGAAAACACCAAGGTATTCTGGTGAGAACTAGCACATAGCACTTGTAGAAAATTAGTTGATGAAAAATATCTTGCAGTCATTGTGGGGCTTCAACAGTATTTAAACTGTGAAATTCCAGATGTTCAAGCTGGATGTAGAAAAAACAGAGGAACCAGAGATCTAAATGTCAACATTCGTTGGGTCATTGAAAAAGCAAGAGAGTTCCAGAAAATATCTACTTCTGCTTTACTGACTATGCCAAAGCCTTTGACTGTGCAGATCACAACAAACTTGTGGAACATTCTTCAAGAGATGGAAATGCCAGACCACCTTACTTGCCTCCTGAGAAATCTGTATGCAGGTCAAGAAGCAACAGTTAGAACCAGACATGGAACAACAGACTGGTTCCAAATTGGAAAAGGAGTATGTCAAGGCTGTATATTGTCACCTCACTTATTTAGCTTGTATTCAGAATACATCACACAAAATGCCAAGTTGGATGAAGCACAAGCTGGAGTCAACATTGCTGGGAGATATATTAACCTCAGATACTCAGATGACACCACCCTTATGGCAGAAAGCCAAGAATAACTAAAGAGCCTCTTGATGAAAGTGAGAGAGGAGAGCAAAAAAGTCAGCTTAAAATCCAACATGGAAAAAACTAAGATCATAGAATCTGGTCCCATCACTTCATGGCAAATCAATGGGGAATCAATGGAAACAATGAGAAACTTTATTTTCTTGGGCTCCAAAATCACTGTAGATGGTGACTGCAGCCATGAAATTAAAAGATGCTTGCTTTTTGGAAGAAAATCTATGACCAACCTAGACAGCATATTAAAAATCAGAGACATTACTTTCCCAACAAAGGTCCATCTAGTCAAAGCTATGGTTTTTCCAGTATTCATGTATGGATGTGAGAGTTCGACCATAAAGAAAGCTGAAGACTGAAAAATTGATGCTTTTGAACTGTGGTGTTGGAGAAGACTCTTGAAAGTCCCTTGGACTACAAGGAGATCAAACCAGTCAATCCTAAAGGAAATAAGTTTTGAATATTCATTGGAAGGACTGATGCTGAAGCTGAAACTCCAATACTTTGGCCACCTGATGCAAAGAACTGTCATGGGAAAAGACCCTGATGCTGGGAAAGACTGAAAGCAGGAAGAGAAACGGCTGACAGAGGATGAGATGGTTGTGTGATATCACCGACACAATGGACATGAGTTTGCACAAGCTCCGGGAGTTGGTGATGGACAGGGAAGCCTGGCGTGCTGCAGTCCATGCAGTTGCAAAGATAAGACACGACTGAACTGACTGACTGAATGAACCAATACACTATTACTAACTAAGCTATGCTTTATTTGAATTTACTTAGTTTTTACCGGATGCCTTTTCTTTCCCAAGATCTCCTCCAGAATTTTGTATTGCATTTGGTCACCGTGTTTCCATAGACTTCCCCTGCTATCATAGTTTGTCAGACTTTGTTTTTGATGATGTTGATAATTTTGAGGATTACTGGTTAGGTATTTTGTAGAATGTCCTTCAATTTGGAAAAAATTTAGTGCTTTAAATTCATATTTCATAGCAGAAGACACATAATGTTCTTCTACATGCCAGCATAGACTTTGAGAATATGTTTTAGTTTTAAGTTCAAAGGAAACTAGATAAGTGATATAAAAGTTCAATTTCCAATTTTAGTCCTAGATATGTCAACATTAACTGAATAGACACAGGTTCCTAAAGAAGTAAACCCTGGGCCTTTTATTTTTTAATTATATTTGATTTGCATGAGACTGCCATATCAAGTATCTTCTCATTAGGAGGTTGCTTTCATTTCTTCTTTATCTGCTTTTTATTTGTCCCTTTTACAACATGTTTGAAAAATTGTTTTCTTGGCATAAAGGTATTTTATGCTCAGAAATATAATTAGAACTACATAAGAAAGTGAAAAATTCTGACCAAAATTCTCAACTTCTTAGAACTTATTTTTATACCCTTGACATTTTAAGAGAAATAGACAAATCACAATGAGAATAAACAAAAGCACTGATTTAGTCCCCAAATGACTTTCAAGTTATGTTCTTTAATCATAGTTGATTCACCTCAGTATCCTATACTTTGTATATGTAATCTACCACAGTGTACCCTGTTTTGTTTGGCCATGTTAACTCTGATACCAATACTACTTTAACATATTTAACAACACTATTTTAATTCACTTACAATAAATATATATTATATTATATTCAATATATTTATAATGATTTTTAATGACTAGCCTAATGCATCAACAAATATAGTAGATGTTTATTTTTGTTTATTTTATGCAAGCATTTTTGTCGCTAAGTTGAATAATTCCAGTTTTACTGATTTAGGCTTATTATATATAAAATGGTAGCCAGGGAATTGGGGTTTACCCCTTTTCATTCAATAATTGATTCAAAATATAAATATTCTAGAGCAAGTATGACCAAGCATGTTATCAATTAATTATAAGATGGAATTCTAAACATAGAACAAAATGAGTTAATTTATTGTATTTTTATTTCAACATTTCTAAAATAAGCATCATATCTTCCTTTGTATATCTAGTGAAGGGAGTAAGAACAGGTGAATTAGAGGGCTCTGAAATCCTTAGAACAAATACATACTTAATAAATATATATATAATGGAAACAAACTATTTATTGTATTATTTATTGTAACTAGAATATAAATAGAGTCAAGTTTACAAAGGTGATTGCATCCATTATTATTCCAAAGTGACTAATTAAATTTAATTCAGTGTTGCATTGAAGTTTACTTTTAGTTACACTGGAACATTTTATTTAAATGAAAAAATCTGTTGTATGCCACTCATCGCACACAGCTTTTCTTCAGTTCAGTTCAGTTCAGTCGCTCAGTTGTGTCCGACTCTTCGAGATTGCATGAATCACAGCACACCAGTCCTCCCTGTCCATCACCAACTCCCGAAGTTCACTCAAACTCACATCCATCTAGTCAGTGATGCCATCCAGCCATCTCATCCTCTGTCGTCCCCTTCTCCTCCTGCCCCCAGTCCCTCCCAGCATCACAGTCTTTTCCAATGAGTCAACTCTTTGCATGAGGGGGCCAAAGTAGTGGAATTTCAGCTTTAGCATCATTCGTTCCAAAGAAATCCCAGGGTTGATCTCCTTCAGAATGGACTGGTTGGATCTCCTTGAAGTCCAAGGGACTCTCAAGAGTCTTCTCCAACACCACAGTTCAAACGCATCAATTCTTCCGCGTTCAGCCTTCTTCACAGTCCAACTCTCACATCCATACATGACCACAGGAAAAACCATAGCCTTGACTAGACGGACCTTAGTCGGCAGAGTAATGTCTCTGCTTTTGAATATGATATCTAGGTTGGTCATAACTTTTCTTCCAAGGAGTAAGCGTCTTTTAATTTTGTGGCTGCAGTCAGCATCTGCAGTGATTCTGGAGCCCCCCAAAATAAAGTCTGACACTGTTTCCACTGTTTCCCCATCTATTTCCCATGAAGTGATGGGACGGATGCCATGATCTTCGTTTTCTGAATGTTGAGCTTTAAGACAACTTTTTCACTCTACTCTTTCACTTTCATCAAGAGGCTATTTAGTTCCTCTTCACTTTCTGCCATAAGGGTGGTGTCATCTGCATATCTGAGGTTATTGATATTTCTCCCGGCAATCTTGATTCCAGCTTGTGTTTCTTCCAGTCCAGCGTTTCTCATGGTGTACTCTGCATATAATTTAAATAAGCTGGGTGACAGTATACAGCCTTACGTACTCCTTTTCCTATTTGGAACCAGTCTGTTGTTCCATGTCCAGTTCTAACTGTTGCTTCCTGACCTGCATATAGGTTTCTCAAGAGGCAGGTCAGGTGGTCTGGTATTCCCATCTCTTTCAGAATTTTCCACAGTTTATTGTGATTCACACAGTCAAAGGCTTTGGCATAGTCAATAAAGCAGAAATAGAGCTTTCCTTAAACTTGGCAACAAAAATGGCATTGTGATATCACTGAGATCTGCCTACCACTTTATCATTCTCTTCACTTTATTTTCCATAGAAAAAACTTTCATGTAATAAAATCTCAGCTGGTGCACTCTCATGGTCGATTACAGCTTGTGTGTGTGTGTGTGTGTGTGTGTGTTAGTTGCTTAGTCATGCCTGATTCAATTACAGCTTGAGTCATTTTTAACCCACTTAAGAACACTGAGAAATCCAAAAGATGCTTTGACAAATTCATAGACATATAGTACATATTTATTTTTTTTCTCCTTTCAGCTTAACTTTTCCTAGGCACAAAGACATGTAATTTTGTTCCTTCTTGAGAATTTTTAGCCATGAGACATGATAACCATGACAGGAAATCCTACAATTGTTTGCAGAACCTTAAAGGAAATGAACATTTTAATTTGATTAGCTTTCAAAGATTGTTTGGTAGTGGTTAATGAAGACACAGCAGAGAAATGCACTGGCTATAATTGTAGTATAGGACAGTTTAACCAATAAACTCTCACATTCATCAGCATTTACCAGGCATTTTCTCTTTACTTCCAAGGGATACATGTAAAAATTTCTGCGCAGATGCCCACATGTACAGCACGACAACTGTCTTTAGCAAAAGGCTCTTTGTTTTGCTGAATGGTTCCATTATGATCTTTTTCTGGCTGTAGTTGATTCCTGAAACGAATATGATTCTTTCTTGGTATTAACAGGCAAACTTTTCCTTGTGAATTACTCTTAGTTCAAATAAGTTTGCATTTCATTGAGATCAACAAATTGAAGGAATTAATTAATTCATGTTGGACTCTTACAGTAGCTTTCTTTCCTCTACTTTGCAGTTCTTTGAATACTAATAAATACTACAATGGTTTTCTTCCTTGCCTATTGTTCTCAATAGTGACTGTGCATAGTTATGTGTGTTGGGAGGGAGTGTGGTTTGGTGGTGCAGTACACCAATGTAAAGTGTTCATAGCAAGAGAGAGGAAGAAA
Organism: Oryx dammah; assembly: GCF_014754425.2. Classification (NCBI taxonomy): domain Eukaryota; kingdom Metazoa; phylum Chordata; class Mammalia; order Artiodactyla; family Bovidae; genus Oryx; species Oryx dammah. The sequence goes on along the minus strand of NW_024070207.1, from coordinate 739,293 downwards.
ACTTCTTTGAACATTTTTTTTAACTTTTCTTGCTTTCTTTCTCAGTAGATTGTAGCTCTATTAGGTTTTATTTGAATAGCTACAGATGTATTAAAAAAAAAAAAAACATGCACACATCCTTTATGTGCCAAACTCTAAGAGGTCTCCTGAACTGTTCTCAATTCAAATAGAATAAGAGGTAATCTGACTTAGAAAATAGTGCATAGAAATGACTTCCATGAAAAGATAGCACAAGGAGAAATACAATGAGAGTGAAAGCATTTAAAGGACAGGGTGCAAGTAAAGTGCTGAAGCAACATACGTATCCATTAAGGATCTTTCTAATTTGTAAAGTTTTCATTGTTTTCAGTAAAAACTTGTCTGTTGACTATTATGGCACTTAAATATCTTTTCTAAAGGGAAATTATTTTTTTCTGCAGCAGAATCTGAGAATTGTTGAACCATTGATCAAACAAGATCAGCCACGTCATTAGTTCTAAGATGCAAGTGACTATTTGCATCCATAATCCACAGATATAACATTAAACTCTATGCTTTCTACATCTACTAGGTTATTGTCAGGGAAAGTTTATCAGTAGGATTCCTGTGTGCTATTTTCTGTCTCTCATCAGCCGTCTGTTCCTTATCAGTTCCTGGTACCAGGAACAAGTGGAGCAGCATGCTGATCCCAGGACTGAGGTCATGGGATGGAATGCATGCATGGATTTCCTTCATTAGCTTTTCCATACGGTGAAAGTGATTATTTACAACCCTCTTTCTTTTGATATGGATTGTCTTCTGGCTTTATGACCTCTATTACTCCTTGTTTCCTTGGTAACTTGTAAATATGGTCTTTTCATCTTTATTTTTGCTGATAAAGCTACCTTGTAAAACAGTATATATAATCATGCAAAGTTCAATAAAGCACCCTTGTTCCACTAGAGACTTGGGTCCCTGTATCATTCTCTTTCTCTCTCTCTCTCCCTCTGGCTAATTCTCTGGAGTGTGGAAACCTGCTGAACTCACTTTTCTGCCCGGGCTTTCAAGACCTCCTTGAGAGGATGCCCTGTGCCTCTGTGAGTGATACAAGCCCTGTTCTAGGGCTTTATTTGTTCTCTGCATAAACCAGGGAATATTAACCCCTTTCTCTCTCTTGCTTTCTTATCCTCTACCCTGGACCACCAGGTCCCAGTCCATTAAAGGACCGCAACATGTTATAAATATTAAATATAAAGTCCAGTATTATATATAATTGGAGAAGGCAATGGTAACCCTCTCCAGTACTCTTGCCTGTAAAATCCCATGGGAGGAGGAGCCTGGTAGGCTGCAGTCCATGGGGTCTCGAAGAGTAGGACATGGATGAGCAACTCCACTTTCATTCATTGGAGAAGGAAATGGCAACCCACTCCAGTGTTCTTTCCTTGAGAATCCCAGGGATGGGGGAGCCTGGTGGGCTGTCGTCTATGGGGTCATACAGAGTTAGACATGACTGAAGCAACTTAGTAGCAGCAGCAGCAGCATTATATATAATGACCATCTTTTCTTAGAATGCATATGGCCATCTACTAATACTTCACCAAATAATTATACTTGACTCTACATTCTTTCTATTCAGAGCTGATTTTCCAGAAAGTTTACAGGGTGGATAGTTAAAATGAATTTTTCTTGTTTTCACTAGCATTCATGTTCTCTATAATAAGTACAAAGCCTGCATCTGTTCTTTTTGTTTGTTTGTTTTAAATGGAGAGCCAATGCCATTCTTCCCTCAAATGTAATTTCTCTTGAACTTGCAGGCCAAAGAGTTTGATTACATGAATACCTGGTTAAAATGAACTTGATTAGCAGTTCTAAAAACAAATTAGCCTTATAACCCTTAATATAATCACCAATACACTAACACTATCTTTTATGAATCTAAATCAGTTAATGCATTTTCCAATGAACTCACTCTCGATGATGAGTATTTTAGACAAAATTGGAAAACAAACTCACAGGACAATTTTCAAATCTATTTTATAGTAGATACAAGCTCATAGTTTCCTATGTATCCCCAATATCAATACATATCTAACAATCAGAAATATTCAAGAGTGATAATAAGAGAACTTTCTATTTCTTAGGACTGAAGCAATATAGTCCTAGAAATATATACTACATTTTCACCTATAAAACTCACCAGATACGCAATTTTACTCAATTTCATTTGATTTTTTTTCTCTTGAACAACATCATCTTCATCTTTCTGAGCACTTGATAAGTAAATATCAATAGCATCTATCACTTCCTTGTAACCACAGATAAATTGGAGAAGGATTAATGCTTTCAGACCTTCATTTGTGGCCTAGTTCTGCTGTCAACTAATGGACATGTCAGAAAGATATCCTCTACTTTCCTGATTTCCTTCTTTTATTCAAAACTTTTTCATAACCTTTCAGTAATTTCCCTTAGAAAAATCATCCTGTGGCTAACAAACACATGAAAAGATGCTCAACATCACTCATTATCAGAGAAATGCAAATCAAATCCACAATGAGGTACCATTTCACACCAGTCAGAATGGCTGTGATCCAAAAGTCTACAAGCAATAAATGCTGGAGAGGGTGTGGAGAAAAGGGAGCCCTCTTACACTGTTGGTGGGAATGCAAACTAGTACAGCCACTATGGAGAACAGTGTGGGGATTCCTTCAAAAACTGGAAATAAAACTGCCTTATGACCCAGCAATCGCACTGCTGGGCATACACACTGAGGAAACCAGAATTGAAAGAGACACATGTACCCCAATGTTCATCGCAGCACTGTTTATAATAGCCAGGACATGGAAGCAACCTAGATGTCCATCAGCAGATGAATGGATAAGAAAGCAGTGGTACATATACACAATGGAGTATTACTCAGCTATTAATTAAAAAGAATACATTTGAATCAGTTCTAATGAGGTGGATGAAACTGGAGCCTATTATACAGAGTGAAAGAAAGATGGTAAAGATAACCCTATATGCAAGACAGTAAAAGAGACACAGATGTAAAGAACAGTCTTTTGGACACTGTGGGAGAGGGAGAGGGTGGGATGATTTGGGATCATGGCTTTGAAACATGTATAATATCATATTAAAAATGAATCACCAGTCCAGGTTTGATGCAGGATACAGGATGCTTGGGGCTGGTGCACTGGAATGACCCAGAGGATGGTACAGGGAGGGAAGTAGGAGGGGGGTTCAGGATGGGGAACATGTGTATACCTATGGCAGATTTATGTTAATGTACAGCAAAACCAATACAATATTGTAAAGTTAAAAAAAGAAAAGAAAAGAAAAATCATCCTAAGAATTCAAAGATGAGGTTGAAGACATACTCTATGTTACTTGATACCTGCTGTCAGGCAGTCTTAGTCACTTCTCTGAGCATAATGAGAATAAAATTTTTGATCAAAATTGCAAACTTCAATCAACTGTCTGTATTCAGTATTCAGAGCTAGTTTATAGAAGGCAGTGGCTACAAACGTCATATACTGGAGGAAGGCAGGGGAAAAAGCCAGCTTGTTAAATAATACCATTTCCATTTCATACCCACAGTGTCCCATGGTTATAACTAACTATCGTTATTATGACTAGTGATAGTTATTCCTTCTCCTCAGCCAGTGTGTTTAGTGTTTTCTTGAAGAAAATGCATTTTTACCTGAAGGGGGAAAAATTAAGCCAAAATACAAGGCATGGGATCATGAGAAAGAAAGCTTAAATGGTAGAATCCCATGAAATGCAGGGCATATGAGTGAGATAAAGTCCATAATAAAAAGAGGAGCTAGAGCAGAACTAGACTGCTGCTGATGCTGCTGAGTCGCTTCAGTCATGTCCGACTCTGTGCGACCCTGTGGACGGCAGCCCACCAGACTCCCCATCCCTGGGATTCTCCAGACAAGAACACTGGAGTGGGCTGCCATTTCCTTCTCCAATGCAGGAAAGTGAAAAGTGAAAGTAAAGTCGCTCAGTCGTGCCCGACTCTTAGCGACCCTGTGGACTGCAGCCCACCAGGCTCGTTCGTCCATGGGATTTTCCAGGCAAGTGGACTGGAGTGGGGTGCCATTGCCTTCTCCGAGAACTAAGACAAACTGGGTCTATGTCCAACTTTGTATCTTCCTGAGAGGAAATGCCATTGAGCTGCCAAGCACTAAATTTTGGTTCTAATCTTATCTGTGATATAAAGCAGTTGTTACCTCCTCTTTCTAAACTTTAAGTTCCTCATGTGTGAAATGATATTGATGCAGCAGGTGACCTCTAAATTATCCACTAGCTTTAAGGTTTCAGACAAGACACCTCAAAAAACCTCTCTATTACATAATTGGGCTAAATATGTTTCACAGGAGATGAACACTCCTAAAAGTGAATAGGATTTGTCACAGTTTATAATCTGCTTTTGTAACTATAGTTCTGTCTCTGCTGATGTTCAACACATCAGGGAGATGAATTACATCAGATGTGCAATTGTCTACAATGACATATCATCCTTTTCTATAACAAGTGCTCCATGAAATACTCAAACAAAAGTTTTTTTTTCCTTTTCCTTTGTGAAGAAAGAAAAATAGAAAGCTATTTTTAATTTGTCATTCTGATATTACTTACACTTTCCCCTTTGAGCTTTAAAACTTAATTACCCTGGTAAACACGGTAGAGTAAAGGGATGTAGAACGAACGGTTGACTTTAAAGGAAAGTGCTAAATTTTTGACTATGTAATTAGTCCTGCATTGAAGACTGAGAAGATTACATATTTTTTCATAAATTTAACCAACAAGTATAGTATATGGAATGTACTCAATATCTTATGATGGAATAGAACATAAAATGCACACAGATACACACACACACTCACACACACACACACACACACACATATATATGTAAAAAACTGTGTATAGTCTGTCACATCCAACTCTTTGCAACCCCATGGACTGTAGCCTGCCAGGCTTCTCTATCCACGATATTTTTCAGGGAAGAATACTGGAGTGGAGTGCCATTTCCCGCTCCAAGGATCTTCCTGATCCAGGGATCAAATCTGCATCTCCTTTGTCTCCTGCATTGCAAGTAGGTTCTATACCCACTAGCCATCAGAGGTGTTTTATAAAACTGAGTGTGTGTATATGTGTGTCTGTGGGTGTCTGTGTATATATATAATTATTGAAATATAATTGATTTTTTATACTGTGTTAGCTTCAGATGTACAACAAAGTGATTCAGTTATATATGTATATATACATATATATGCATGTATACATATATATACGCATGTATACATATATATACATGTATGTATGTATATATATGCATGTATACATATATATACATATATATACGTATGTATACACATGTATACATACATATATATATGATTCAGTTATATATATATATAAAACTGAATCACTTTGTTGTACATCTGAAGCTAACACAGTATAAAAAAATCAATTATATTTCAATAAAAATGTTCTTAGAAAACAAATTTTAATATTAGTTGCCATTTTTTAAAGTGCCTTTTACTCTTGGGTAAATAATGTTAATCAAAATATGTGGGAATTTTGTGTTTTCCCATTAAGAAATACATATAGACAGTCAATGAGAAATAATCCATTTCAAAATATTTATAACAGGGCTTGAAAGTTTATTGAAATGTGATTTGATCTCCTGTAGCTTTGGCTGCACCAAGCAGGCCACTCTTGATTACTTCTGCGTGCCAATTAGAATTACAGCAATCATATTCTCATGTCTAAATTGCTGAAAATTGGTCATCTGTCTCTAGAAGCAGTCAGGGAAATGTACTGTATGTCTACCAACATGTAATCAAAGTTTTAGTTTAGAACTAAGAGTGACAACAGAGATAAAAATGGGATCAAATTCAATTTGTAGAAAGATAGGGGAGGGTATCTATCAAATTATTGACAAATTGATAAATAACCAATTAGCAGAAATTTGTGTAGCAAAGACACACATTTTCTGAGATTTTTAAGGATCCATTTGTGAGGAAACAATTTGCTGTGACACTATAAGTACAATTTAAGGATATTCTTCCCTGATCGCTAATGTGTAAAAAATCTTCTTACCAATTCAGGAGATGAGAGTTCAATCCCTGGGTCAGGAAGATCCCCTGGAGAAGGAAATGGCAACTCACTCCAATGTTCTTGCTTGGAAAACCCCATGGACAGAGGAGCCTGGAAGTCTACAGTCCATGGAGTCCGAAAAGTCAGACATGACTTAGCATCTCAACAACACCAACAACAGACTAAATAGAGAGGTATTGCAAAACTTCCTTGCTGTCATCTCTCTGGCTTGGCTCCAATTCCTAAAGTATCAGTCACACATTTAATATTGATATCCCTAAATAGTATCATAAACATTGCCAAGAGGTCAATATGCTGTCTGTTGCTAAATATTAAGGTAAGAAGACTCCATTTTTCTTAACATTTTATTATAATTATCAGTTGTTCAGAGTAGAGAACTAGGACTGAGGATGGAGTACAGACAGGGCAATGCTGATAAGAAGATGAGATCACAAAGAGACATGCGGTGGGTCCTGCCTGGCATAAGAAGGGATGATTCAAATCCACTTGGCATGGATTGCATGAAAGCATGAGGCAGATTGAAGGGAGGATACACTAGAGACAAAAAGCCTACTGTGTTGAATTTTTCCCACATTGGGCCATAACCCTATTGAGGGTACCAACTAAGTGTTATTGTAAGTTTATTTTATACACATTTCTAACTCATTATTGTGTGTAGTATAACAATTTATTGGCTTTCCTGGTGGCTCAGTGAAAAAGAATCTGCCTGCCAGTGCAGAAGACAGAGGTAGGATCTCTGAGTCAGGAAGATCTCCAGGAGAAGGAAGTGGCAACCCACTTCAGTATTCTTGCCTGGGAAATCCCATGAACAGAGGAGCCTTGCAGGCTACAGTCCATGGGGTTGCAAAACAGTTGGACAGGACTTAGTGACTGAATAACAACAAATGACAGTTTATAGTACTTAAGCAGCATGTATAAAATTTCAGGTAGACTTTCAGCAACTTATTCTAAAGTTTTAAACTTCTAAGCTTTTCCTTTAACTCTTTGAAAAGTTACTACTGATTCTTGGATAGGAAGTGGTTCCCATAGTTTTTCTACTATTCCTAGAATACAATTCCTTTTCTGTTCTCTTTCTTATTTTATGTGTCTGTTAAGTTTTAGTCACTCAGTCATGTCAGACTCTTTGCAATCCCATGGACTGTAGGGATCCCACTAGGCTCCTCTTTCGATGGAATTCTCCAGGCAAAAATACTGGAGTGAGAAGCCACTCTCTTCTCCAGGGAATTTTCCAGACACAGGGATCAAAACTGGGTCTCCTGCATTGCAGGCAGATTCTTTACCACTGTCTAAGTCCCAATAGATAATCATTACTTTTCTTCACAACCAATCCAGTATCTATTAACACAAAAGAAATTTAGGAAAAAATAAATTAGTAATGTGAATATTTATTTTCTTTTCTTGAGGCAAGAAGAGAGAAAAGAAGGGCAAATAAAGAAAGTATTGATACCTTTGAAGGGAAACCAGAAAAAGAAAGAAAAGGAACACAATTCAGGGAAAGAAGAAAATGAAAGAGAGGACAGGGTGTCAAACTGTTGTAGGCCCATTCCCACCCTGCATTTTATCTCACAATATTTAAAAAAAAAATTCCAGTTTATTCTGGCTGGTCAGCTCACTACCTTTTGTCTCATTTACAATCCAGATCCAAACTTACAGTAGCTTTAGCAAAGAAACTGTGGTTAAAAGAGATTTGCAGCAGGCAGAATTATAGGCAAATAGTATTTACTATGAATTTTTATACAGAAGTGCTGGCAAATGTCTCTTCCTTTGTTCCCTTTTTCAGTTCTAAAGGAGGAACCAGCAGCAAAACTTCATTATGGTAACTTAGGAGTCAGATAAAGGGCAGAGGTAGAAACTAACCGTCTTTCCTTACGATTCTTTGAATCTAAAGAAGACGCTCAGTCGTTTCCGACTCTTTGCGACCCCATAGACTGTAGCCTACCAGGCTCCTCTGTCCATGGGATTTTCCAGGCAATAGAACTGGAGTGGATTGTCATTTCCTTCTCCAGGGGATCTTCCCAACCCAGAGCGCGAAGCTGGGTCTCCTGCATTTTAGACAGACGCTTTACTGTCTGAGCCATCATAGAAGTCCAAAGAAGACATTGCATTTACTTAATTGAAAAGATAACTTCTTTGTGAAAAAAAAAAAAAAATCTCTTCTTTCTCTTTCCATTTTCATCTATCCATTCAACCCCATTTCTGCTACCCCTCTTTTCTAATACCTTCCCTAGGTTTCGAGTTGGGAAAGAGAAAAAAAAAAAAACTTTCCACCTTAGGGCTTTATATGACTCTAAAATGATACGATCATTTCTCATGATAAGGTGTTGCTATGTTCTTTTCCCTCAAAACTAAAAAAAAATAGGTCTTGGGTAGAGACATTTGCCAACACTTCTAGAGGAAATTTATAGTAAACACTGCTTGCCTATAATTCTCTCTATGACAAGTCTCTATTAACCAGAATTTATCCATTTTACTAGTAGAGGGATGATGGGCATTCATGATTCCTCTCAATTGGTGAAATTCATATGGACCTTCTGAATTATTAGGAAATAGTGTCAACTACTCTATATTGTATTGTAATGCTTTTAAAAATGATCATCAAATGATGAGATATACAACTTTTAAATTCAACCAAGCAGAACTCCTTTCTTCCTGACTCTGATTTAAAAACTGTAACTTTACTGTACAATATCCTCACTCCCTAATGTAAGGAGTCAGTCTAAAACAGCAGGGGCAAAAAGCAGACAACCACAACCATATCTTTCAAGAGCTGAGGGATAGCTCAATTGAATGCATGACTTCAGGTCTTTCTATTTTTCAAACTCTGCTCTATTCACAGAAATAAATGGTGCAGTGTAACTGTACTTTCAAAGAGTTGAATATGGATTCAGGAAAGGAGACTAAATTCATCTGAGTTCCACACTGCTTTTTACTTAGAAAGCTATCTTTTGTTGCTTCAAATAAAGTGTTGTTAATATCCTGCAAAGTCTCATATATACTATCTTCAACAATTTACATTTTCATAATGCCACACAGTATACTAAGTTATGATTTAGAAGCATTTACAAAATCATAAATCATGTCTCTGATGCTTTGATCCAAGATAGGATATTTCCACCTCTGAGCATTTAGGTACAAAAAGTACTATTTGATTTATTTCCAAAGATGAAAATAAATGAAGCATATGATTTTAATAATAGTCTATGGAATTTTTTCTAAAGGTGGAAACTCACAACAAAATTAAAAACTAATTATCTTTCTTATATTTTAAGCAACAGAGAGTAATTAGATAGTTCATTTGATAGTTTAAGATCCCATAACCATTTTTATCCTATATTGGTTGGATACATAGGCTTTAAAAGGTTGAAATTGGGTTAGAGCAAATATGTGTTTTATTTTACTGAAAAATAAAAGTTACAAATGTGGTATATCCATCTGCGAGTTCTCTCTATATTAAAAGATGGTGAATCTTCTGTGATTTAAAAAAAAGGAGAATTCCATTTCTTTTCTGAAATTATTTTTAATTATTTAAAACTACGAGACATGCATCTTGGACAAAGGATATATATCTTCACCGTAAACACACATACACAGAATTATTAATGATTTTGTAAGCAAAAGTGTTTGGAAAGACAATGTTGTATCAGTATCTTTAAACAAATGAAAATTTCTTTCTCAGTTCACCTTTCATCCACTAATTACATCCTCCATGTAAATTACTTTGGGATTCTAAAAACATAAATCATATAAATAATAAACACATGGCGGTACATGGTTATTACTACTATGTTAATGTAACTGCTATACAATAACTTTGCATACTGAAATAATGTGACTGATAAAATGAGTTCAATGGGGGTCTTCCCTGGTGGTTAAGACTTTGCCTTCCAATGCAGGGGATACATGTTCAATTCCTGGTTGGGAAGCTTTCCCACATGTCTTGTGGCCAAAAACTCCAAACATAAAACAGAAGCAGTATTGTAACAGGTGCAACAAAGACTTTATAAAAAAATGAGTTCAATGACTTCGATCAGATTTATTTCTTTTGAAAATATTTGCACACTTATGCCACTGGTTAGACATCACAGAACATTAAACTTATTTCAGACAAACATGACAATATAGGAGGACAATTTCCTTAAAACACTTGATTTTCTGCATTTACAAAGAACAGTTTGAATCTCTCCACAGGTCAAATCTTTCTATATGTTTTCTATATAATCATTGAAAGTATCTTTAATATTACTAAAGTAATCAGATGTGGGATCTGAATTAAGGTTAAAACACATGTTTGCAGAGCCAGATGTTAGAAGCCAACTATTCTTCATTGGTTATTTCATTGCATAGGTTTGACAATACATTTTAACCACCCAGTGAATTTGTAGAAGTGGTATACTAACTATAACATCTTTCCAATCATTGTGGAAGAAATAACCACTGCTTTGTAATGCTTGTAAAAATTAGTATATTTTATATCTAATCATCTCCAATATACATATTGCAAATTGAAGGTAAATAAAATATGAAAGTGCAATTAACACTCACAAATTGGATTTATTCATGATTTTAGTAGATGTCAAACAAATGAGTACATTTACAGTGATCATAATCAAATAATTGTTAAAGAAAAATAATCAAACTTCAGCTATACTTAATGACAATTTTAAATGTTATCTCTCATTGCTCTTACTACCCTTGTATCAAAGAAGTGTTTTAGACTAATGTCTTTCAGATTCATGACTATGACTCAATTCATTTAAAAATATGTTAGAACAAACTATGACTTAAGAAAGATTAAAAATGGATAAACTTCCCTAGGAAATCTTTATTAGATAAGATGATAGTTCAAAGAAATTTTCATATAAATTATTATAATATATATTGATTAGTTAAAAGAAAAAATATATTGGCTTCTGTATATTAAATTATGATCTTTCACTAGATTGCTGCTCCAGTTTCTGAGTCTGCACATTGTAAAACATAACTGCATTTTTCAGCTGAATCTATCTGACCTCTTCATAACAATTTGTTATTTATGTTTATGTGAACATCTTCACAAATTTACTTTTCTTCTCACTCAAGTACTCATCTCTTAATTTGCTAAAATCTATTAAAATAGTATTTACCATTTCCATTTTAAGTACATTCATTCATATTCATCAGGACATAAGTACTTATTTACAAGTGAAAGCTGAAACAAATTAAACTACTTTAAAACATTAAAATACAATCGTTTAACTTCCAAGTGATTCAGTAGTTATGTTTCAGCTCTTGTTATACTAAGTTGGAAAAACAGAGTCTGATTTCCAGCAACATTAATAAGCATTTTTAAACAAATTTAATTGTGTCACATACTGCATTCATTGAGAAGACAACAAATATATGATTCAATCTGTGATTTTAAGTATATAGACTGAAATTCAGATTAAAAACTTCACTCTAATCATTAAAAATATAGTGAAAGTGAAAGTCGCTCAGTTACCGTGTCTGACTCCTAATTTTCCAGGACAGAATACTGGAGTGGGTAGCCTTTTCCTTCTCCAGGGGATCTTCCCAACCCAGGGATCAAAACCAGGTCTCCCTCATTGCAGGTGGATTTTTTTACCAGCTGAGCCACAAGGGAAAAATATAGATGTAATAGTAACAGTTTACATTTGAATACAAATCTTAATTACAGAAATTAAAAGCCAGTGGCTGATGGCAGGAGAGGAGCTGGGTCCGTTGCCATGTTGAAGGGAAAACAACCAAAAAAAAAAAAAAAAAACAGATAATACATTTTGAAGGAACTTCAATAAATAGATTTGAGTTACAACTATAAAAATTGAACCAAGCTAAGATTAAGTGGTATCTCTGTTTTTTTCAGTACTAAATTTCCTAAGACAAACAAAAAATACATGCAGTCTAAATTAAATGAAATATTATCACTATTTTAGTTGATGATTTACAGATCTTAAATAAATAGAAATTATAGAGGAATCAAATGCAGAGGAATTACCTTTCAATATGTATCCATTAATTTCTCTTTTAAATTATAGAAGCATTGTTCAACTGATAGCTTATCAAACTAAGAAAATATGCTTGCATTCATAATAATTCTCTATAAAACATTTTGAAATACATGAAGTCTGGAATTCTTTTCTCGGATAACATGAAACCTGGTACACGCTTTTGAAAAAATAACATTAAGATTAAAAAGAATCAACTCAAAAAACAAGCCACAGATTTATTTAACATATTATTTATGATTCAATTTTCCACCTTGATGATAAAAGGCAGAGGAACCAGAGATCAAATTGCCAACATCCACTGGATCATAGACAAAGCAAGTAAATTCCAGAAAAAAAAAACATCTATTTCTGCTTTGTTGACTATGCCAAAGCCTTTGACTGTGTGGATCACAATAAACTGTGGAAAATTCTGAAAGAGATGGAAACACCAGACTACCTGACCTGCCTCTTGAGAAACCTGTATGCAGATCAGGAAGCAACAGTTAGAACTGGACATGGAACAACAGACTAGTTCCAAAGAGGAAAAGGTGTACATCAAGGCTGTATATTGTCACCCTGCTTATTTAACTTATATGCAGAGTACATCATGAGAAATGCCAGGATGGATGAAGCACAAGCTGGAATCAAGATTGCCAGGAGAAATATAAATAACCTCAGATATGCAGATGACACCACCCTTGTCGCAGAAAGTGAAGAAGAACTAAACAGCCTCTTGATGAAAGTGAAAGAGGAGAGTGAAAAAGTTGGCTTAAAACTCGACATTCAGAAAACGAAGATCATGGCATCCTGTCCCATCACTTCACAGCAAATAGATGGAGAAACAATGGAATCAGTGGCAGGCTTTATTTTGGGGGGTTCCAAAATCACTGTAGATGGTGATTGCAGCCATGAAATTAAAAGGCGATTACTCCTTGGAAGGAAAGTTATGACCAACCTAGACAACCAATACAATATTGTAAAGTAATTAACCTCCAATTAAAATAAATTTATATTAAAAAAATTAAAAAGCAGAGACATTACTTTGTCAACAGAGGTCTGTCTAGTCAAGTCTATGATTTTTCCAGTGGTCATGTTTGGATGTGAGAGTTGGACTGTGAAGAAAGCTGAGCGCTGATGAATTGATGCTATTGAACTGTGGAGTTGGAGAAGACTCTTGAGAGTCCCTTGGACTGCAAGGAGATCCAACCAGTCCATTCTGAAGGAGATCAGTCCTGGGTGTTCATTGGAAGGACTGCTACTTAAACTGAAACTCTAATACTTTGGCCACCTCATGCGAAGAGTTGACTGATTGGAAAAGACCCTGATGCTGGGAGGGAATGGGGGCAGGAGGAGAAGGGGACAACAGAGCATGAGACGACTGGATGGCATCATCGACTCAATGGATATGAGTTTTGGTAAACTCTGAAGTTGGTGATGGACAGGGAGGCCTGGCGTGCTGTAGTTCATGGGGTCACAAACAATCGGACATGACTGAGCGACTGAAATGAACTGAACTGAACTGATGATAAAATTTAACCAGTTTTAATGTCATAGTTTGTGTAAAGAAATGATAGCCTTCCTTGATTAATGGTAAAATAAGTAAATACTTAAGGCTAGATTTTATCTATACAGCTTTAGAGAAATAACTAACCCCAAATTTCTAGTATCTCATTAGCAATGCCTAAACACATCCTTTCAGAATGTAGTATAAAAGCCCACTGACTACTATCCTAGACCTCTCATGACAGAACTAAAATTCCTGTGTGTGTGTGTGATAAATAGCCATTGATTTTTGACTTTAGAATCTCTTTGTAAAGGGAAAGTGCAATTCTAAGAGTGTGTGCTCAATCACTCAGTCATGTCCTAATCTTTGCCACCATGTGGACTGTAGCCTGTCGAGCTCCTCTGTCCATGGGATTTTCCAGGCAAGAGTACTAGAGTGAGTTGCCATTTCCTGCTCCTGGAGATCTTCCTGACCCAGGGATTGAACCTGTGTATTTTGTGTCTCTTGCTTTGGAGGCAGAGTCTTTACCACTGAGCCAACTGAGAAGCCCAGTTCTAAGAGTAGTAATGCCTTAAATCCAACAGCACTGATTTAATTTAGTAGAAATAGCTAGCTATCTGTTTGTTGTGTAGATAATAAAACCTGAAGAAAAAAAGATATTGGTAAGAACATGTTGACGTAGGAAAATTAAAGGAAGAGGGTGGGTGGGGAGAACCATTCTACAATCTAGGATATTTTCTAAATAGTGTTAGGTTACTTGGGACATACAACACAAGTATCCTTACTTCTGGTTTATTGAATGGTGACACTAGAGAGACAGAGAATCCAGATGGTAGAAACTGAAAGGGATATATCTTGGGACATGTAGAAGAGAATCAGTATTTTAACATTCTATTTCTTTTTACTAATAGTCAATTACAAAAACAAGCTACTAGTTTGGTATCCATTGTTTTAAAGTCATGTAAATATAGTGCATTTAATCATGCTAACATTACCAATAATAATAATGATACTGGCTAAATATTGCACAGTGCTTCTATATGCCAGGCATTTGTTAAGATTAATTTTAGATACATGAAGTTATTTAATATACACTTATTTAATCCTTACAACAACTCACAGAAGTAAGGATAATTATTATCTTCATTTTACTACCTTAAAAAAAGACCTTATTCGATCACTTAAAATGAGTTCATGTTTGTAGATCTTTTAAAGGGATTTTATAAGATCTTTTGAAGAGATCTTATATCTGTCGATTATAACTCACTTTTTGCTATATTTTCCGATTTTCAGTCTTTGCTGTTCTTTCTTTTAAAACTCTTTAACTACCACTACAAAGTAAACTAAATTCTCTAATAGAGAATCTCAAGAATTGGAAACTAGTAAGATCATTTCAGCATTTTAAAAAGCAGATACATTACTTTGCCAACAAAGGTCTGTCTAGTCAAGGCTATGTTTTTTCCAGTAGTCGTGTATGGATGTGAGAATTGGACTATAAAGAAAGCTGAGTGCCAAACAATTGATGCTTTTGAACAGTGGTGTTGGAGAAGACTCTTGAGAGTCCCTTGGACTGCAAGGAGATCCAACCAGTCCATCCTAAAGGAGATCAGTCCTGAGTGTTCATTGGAAAGACTGATGTTGAAGTTGAAACTCCAATACTTTGGCTACCTGATGCAAAGAATTGACTCATTTGAAAAGACCCTGTCGCTGGGAAAATTTAAAGGCGAGAGGAGAAGGGGACAACAGAGGATGAGATAGTTAAATGGCATCACTGACTCTATGGGTATGAGTTAGGGTAAACTCCGGGAGTTGACAATGGACAGGGAGGCCTGGAGTGCTGCAGTCTATGGAGTCGCAAAGAGTTGGACGCTACTGTGTGACTGAACTGAACTGAACTGAAGATCACTTAGGAGAACAGACCTTTGTGTAAGCGTCAATTTGAAAGTTAAGAAGCGCATTTTATTTAGAATAAGATAAATGGCTTCTTTTAAGGAGTTTATCCTCATGATATCCACTTGCTTCTCCTTTATTATTTATACTTATGGCATTAAAGCAAACGCTTTTGGGTTAAAGCATTAAGAGGAACAATGCCTACTATTCCACTCTATTTTTCAAAATGTCAAGTGGTGTTTTGGCTAACCATCAGTATCCCTCAATTCAGGGCTAATTCTGAATCTGCTGTGAGTGCTGGAATATTTTGTGGATCAACAATAAAGAATTTTTTCTAGGCTCATTAATGAAAGCAAACCAGAAATCACCTATGTGTAACAAAGCAGTGTTGAAAACATTTTTTTTTCTAATAAATATTCCATATATGTGAATAAGAAAATAGACAATTATGGTCAATATATTTCCTTATTTTCAATTTTAGTTCTCTGACAAATCTCAAACTTAAAGCATAAAGATACATTATTACGTATATAGATTGACCTATTACTTTTCTTAAAATATGCTACAGTCTGTCAGAAAATCCATGCTCTATAATAACATAGGACCATTACCATAGATTTTGCTAACATATCTTCATTATGTTGAGTTCTGATACCCTAATAATGATAATAAAACAACTAGACACTGAATAAATGTCATCTTTTATCAGGGTACAAAATATCTGTGCTTGTGTTTCCTTGCAATATCAGTATCGGTTGCTTGTATGCAAACTGCAGTTATTTGGAGTGAGACAGCAGAGGGAAAAGAGCAAATAAAAGTGATTTTTTGTGTTTATGGGCCTCCAGATACCACAGTTCACTAGCTACACAAATTGTTTTCAGGTGTTTTGACATATGTCTCAAGTCCTTCAGATTAAATTTGAACTGCAGTCCCAGATGTGAAAAGATAATATTTTGCACACTAGACCCCAGAGTTTCAGCTTGTTTTTACACAAATTTCTGCAAAAAGCCATTGAGACTTGACACCAGATTATTCCCCTCTCCAAATCTCTATATTGCATTAGAATATATCTTGCTCAAACATAAAAATAAACTATATTTTTTTTTAGACAATAGAAGTATCCTTGTGCACAATTTCATCTTCCTGAAAACTGTCTGAAACAAGTGGCCCTATCTCTCAGAAAATTGTTCTTATCCTGTGTTTGCTGGCAGCTCATTAAGTGTACCTATCAAGAAAAGGGTCAGTAATATCACTTTCTCCCATGCTTAGAATCAATCCTAAATCATGGACATTTGTGGTGGGTGAAGATATTTTTATTTGATGTCTTTTATTCTGGGGAGGTGTAAGAGAATAAACTACAGCAGGTATCAGCATAAATTTTTAATTTTTGTGTTAAATTATAATCGTTTCAAGAGCACATAGTAATTTGCAATGTGTAACAGCTTGATTCAGTCTTACACATGTTCTGTTACATACATGTAGTTTTTTTTTTCTTTCTAAAAATACAGTTAAGAAGCACAACCTTAGAGTTAGCAGGAATAAATATGAGCCATTCTAATGTTTATCACTAATCTGACTTTCACCCAAATATAGTAAAAGATAAAATAATATTTTATATTGGCCACTAAAATTACATATTGACTTAATAAAATTGATTGACTTAAATAAAATTACTTATATAAGATGAAGATATACAACTATTGAGAGGTGAATTAATAGAATAAATATGCTTAGAAACACTGGCTATATTACTTGGTAGATATAGCATTTTGTATAGGTGTATGCCAAATAGTTCATTAGATCATGGAAAGTGCCAAATTGTTTGCTTTAGAAATGAAGTTGATTTGTGGAAATAGAAGTGGAATCATGTGGGAAGAATATTAGGCTTTAGAAACCTAAACATAGCTGTAAACAGCAAAAGCAAAATGAAATAAAATCATATTAAATGTTGTTTCATCAATGTTGGTCATGACATGAAAACTAGACTAAAAGAAAATATTCAATTCTGACCAGAAAAAGGTATTAATATGAAGTTCAGTGCATTTTGCTTTACTTAATCTAGTTAAACTAATTAACCTGAAGTTTATTTCATACATGCTGCAGCAGTGTACATTCATGATTAGGGGATGAAAATAATAATAATACATGTTTCGTGAAGCATACTCAATCATGTCCGACTCTGCAAACCAATGGATTGTAGTCCATCAGGCTCCTCTGTACATGGGGTTTTCCAAGCAAGAATGCAGTAATGGGTAGTCATTTTCTCCTCCAGGGGATCATCCCAAACCAGGGATCTAACCCACATCTCTTGGATCTCCTGCATTGGCAGGTGGATTCTTTACCACTGAGCCATCTAGGAAGCCCAATGATAAAGGCAGATAATTTCAATAAAAAATTATAATGGAATTCTTGGTTACACAGTTTTTCTTGTCATTAGCAAGTCCAGGGATTCCCAAGTGGCTTTAGTGGTAAAGAACCCACCTGCCAATGCTAGGGAGTGACGTAGGTTTGATCCCTGGGTTGGGAAGATCCCCTAGAGAAGGGCATGGCAACCCACTCCAGTATTCTTGCCTGGAGAATCTCATGCACAGAGAACAGGGGCAAGAAAACTAACAATCTCCTGATCAGATGATAAGAATCCGCCAGCAATGCAGGCAACCTAGGTTTGATTCCTGGGTTGGGAATATCCCCTGGAGGAGGGCATGGCAACCAACTTCAGTATTCTTGCCTTGAGAATCTCCATGGACAGAGGAGTCTGGCGGGCCCCAGTCCATGGAGTCACAAAGAGTTGGATACTACTGAGTGACTAAGCACAGCACACATGCCTCCAAATGCAGCATCACTTGGTTAATCTATTCAGTTTTAAATATCTGCTTTTATATAGTGATAACTATTGATGGAAAAAGCAAGAGAGTTCCAGAAAAACATCTATTTCTGCTTTATTGACTATGCCAAAGCCTTTGACTGTGTGAATCACAATAAACTGTGGAAAATTCTGAAAGAGATGGGAATACCAGAACACCTGACCTGCCTCTTGAGAAATCTGTATGCAGGTCAGGAAGCAACAGTTAGAACTGGACATGGAACAACACAATGGTTCCAAATAGGAAAAGGAGTACGTCAAGGCTGTATATTGTCACCCTGCTTATTTAACTTATATGCAGAGTACATCATGAGAAACGCTGGGCTGGAAGAAGCACAAGCTGGAATCAAGATTGCCAGGAGAAATATCAATAACCTCAGATATGCAGGTGACACCACCCTTATGGCAGAAAGTGAAGAGGAACTAAAAAGCCTCTTGATGAAAGTGAAAGAGGAGAGTGAAAAAGTTGTCTTAAAGCTCAACATTCAGAAAACGAAGATCATGGCATCTGGTCCCATCACTCCATGGGAAATAGATGGGGAAACAGTGGAAACAGGGTCAGACTTTATTTTGGGGGGCTCCAAAATCACTGCAGATGGTGATTGAAGCCATGAAATTAAAAGACACTTTTTCCTTGGAAGAAAAGTTATGATCAACCTAGATAGCATATTCAAAAGCAGAGACATTACTGTGCCGACTAAGGTCTGTCTAGTCTAGGCTATGGTTTTTCCTGTGGTCATGTATGGATTTGAGAGTTGGACTGTGAAGAAGGCTGAGCACCGAAGAATTGATGCTTTTGAACTGTGGTGTTGGAGAAGACTCTTGAGAGTCCCTTGGACTGCAAGGAGATCCAACCAGTCCATTCTGAAGGAGATCAGCCCTGGAATTTCTTTGGAAGGAATGATGCTGAAGCTGAAACTCCAATACTTCAGCCACCTCATGAGAAGAGTTGATTCATTGGAAAAGACTGTGATGTTGGGAGGGATTGGGGGCAGGAGGAGAAGGGGACGACAGAGGATGAGATGGCTGGATGGCATCACTTACTCGATGGACATGAGTCTGAGTGAACCCCGGGAGTTGGTGATGGACAGGGAGGCCTGGCGTGTTGCGATTCATGGGGTCGCAAAGAGTCGGACACGACTGAGCGACTGAACTGAAGTAGTGCCATAAGTGTTGCTAAAACAATTAATCTCAAATGGAATTGTCATGTAGTTCAGCTGGGAATGTTGTTGTTCAGTCCCTAAGTCATGCTGGACTCTTTGAGGATATACGGTTGGCCAAAAAGTTCCTTTGGCTTTTAAGTACATATAAAGGACACATTTTTCACTTTCACCAAGAACTTTATTGAACAATGTACCCACAATTTTGTTCCACTACATTCTGCTATTTTTTCAGGCAACTTCAAAATTCCATCTTCCCAAAACTTTTTTGGGGAGAGTCAAAGAACTGTTCCAGCGGCCTTTTATAACCTTCCAGGGAATTGTGTTTTTTTTTTTTTTCCCCATTAAGAGAATTTTGTAAAGACTGAAATAAATGGACATCCAAAAGTGCAATGTCTGGTGAATATGGCAGATGAATCAAAACTTCCGAGCCAAACTGTAACAGTTTTTGCCTGGTCATCAAAAAAACATGTGGTCTTGTGTTATCATAATGGAAGATTATGCATTTTCTGCTAATTTCAGATGCTTTTTGTTGAGTGTTACTGTCAGTTGATCTAACTGAGAAAAGTACTTGTTGGAATCAATTGCTTCCTGACCTGCATACAGATTTCTCAAGAGGCAGGTCAGGTGGTCTGGTATTCCCATCTCTTCCAGAATTTTCCACAGTTTATTGTGATTCACACAGTCAAAGGCTTTGGCATAGTCAATAAACCAGAAATAGATGTATTTCTGGAACTCTCTTGCTTTTTCCATGATCCAGTGGATGTTGGCAACTTGATCTCTGGTTCCTCTGCCTTTTCTAAAACCAGCTTGAACATCAGCAATTTTATGGTTCATGTATTGCTGAAGCCTGGCTTGGAGAATTTTGAGCATTACTTTACTTGCATGTGAGATGAGTGCAATTGTGGGGTAGTTTGAGCATTCTTTGGCATTGCCTTTCTTTGGGATTGGAATGAAAACTGACCTTTTCCAGTCCTGTGGCCACTGCTGAGTTTTCCAAATTTGCTGGCATATTGAGTGCAGCGCTTTCGCAGCATCCTCTTTCAGGATTTGAAACAGCTCAACTGGAATTCCATCACCTCCACTAGCTTTGTTCGTAGTGATGCTTTCTAAGGCCCACTTGAGTCCACATTCCAAGATGTCGGGTCTAGATTAGTGATCACATCATCATGAAAAAAAAAAAAAAAACGATCTTTTTTGTACAGTTCTTCTGTGTATTCTTGCCACCTCTTCTTAATATCTTCTGCTTCTGTTAGGTCTATACCATTTCTGTCCTTTATCGAGCCCATCTTTGCATGAAATGTTCCCTTGGTATCTCTAATTTTCTTGAAGAGATCGCTGTCTTTCCCATTCTACTGTTTTCCTCTATTTCTTTGCATTGATCGCTGAAGAAGGCTTTCTCATCACTTCTTGCTATTCTTTGGAACTCTGCATTCAGATGCTTATATCTTTCCTTTACCCCTTTGCTTTTCTCCTCTCTTCTTTTCACAGCTATTTGTAAGGCCTCCCCAGACAGCCATTTTGCTTTTTTGCATTTCTTTTCCATGGGGATGGTCTTGATCCCTGTCTCCTGTACAATGTCATGAACCTCATTCCATAGTTCATCAGGCACTCTATCTATCAGATCTAGGCCCTTAAATCTATTTCTCACTTGCACTGTATAATCATAAGGCATTTGATTTAGGTCATAGCTGAATGGTCTAGCGGTTTTCCCTACTTTCTTCAATTTGTGTCTGAATTTGGCAATAAGGAGTTCATGATCTGAGCCACAGTCAGCTCTTGGTCTTGTTTCTGTTGACTGTATAGAGCTTCTCCATTTCTGACTGCACAAATATAATCTATCTTATTTCTGTGTTGACCATCTGGTGATGTCCGTGTGTAGAGTCTTCTCTTGTGTTTTCGGAAGAGGGTGTTTGCTATGACCAGTGCATTATCTTGGCAAAACTCTTTTAGCTTTTGCCCTGCTTCATTCTGCATTCTAAGGCCAAATTTGCTGTGTTCTCCTATAGAAAACTATAAAACACTGATGAAAGAAATCAAAGATTACACAAATACAGGTTTTAATGCTATTCTCCCAAATCATCCCACCCTTACCCTATCCCACAGAGTCCGGAAGACAGTTCTGTACATCTGTGTCTCTTTTGCTGTCTCACATACAGGATTATTGTTACCACCTTTCTAAATGCCATATATATGCTTTCATATACTGTATTAGTGTTTTTCTTTTTGGCTTACTTCATTCTGTATAATTGGCTCCAGTTTCATCCACCTCATTAGAACTGATTCAAATGTATTCTTTTTAGTGGCTGAGTAATACCTCATTGTGTATATGTACCACAGCTTTTCTATCCACTCATCTGCTGATGGACATCTAGGTTGCTTCCATGTCCTGGCTATTATAAACAGTGCTGCGATGAACATTGGGATGCAAGTCCAGCTTCGATGCATGATACTGGATGCATGGGCCTGGTGCACTGAGATGACTGAAAGGGATGGTACGGGGAGGGAGGTGGGAGGGTGGTTCAGGATGGGGAACACGTGTATACCTGTGGCAGATTCATGTTGATATATGGTAAAATCAATACAATATTGTAAAGTAATTAACCTCCAATTAAAATAAATTAAAAAAAAGATTCAACATTCAAAAAACGAAAAAAAAAAGATTACACAAATAGATGGAGAAATATACCATGTTCATGGATCAGAGGAATGGATATATTGAAAATGACTATACTATGCAAAGCAATCTATAGATTCAATGCAATCCTTATCAAGCTACCAACGGTATTTTTCAGAGAACTAAAGCAAATAATTTCACAATTTGTATGGAATTACAAAAAACCTCGAATAGTGAAACCAATCTTGTGAAAGAAGAATGGAACTGGATGAATCAACCTGCCTAAATTCAGACTATACTACAAAGCGATAGTCATCGAGACATTATGGTACTGGCACAAAGACTGAAACATAGATCAATGGAACAAAATAGAAAGCCCAGAGATAAATCCATGCACCTATGGACACCTTATCTTTGACAAAGAATGCAAGAATAAACAGTGGAGAAAAGACAATCTCTTTAACAAGTGCTGCCGGGAAAACAAGTCAACCACTTGCAAAAGAATGAAACTAAAACACATTCTAACACCATACACAAAAATAAATTCAAAATGGATTAAAGATCTAAATGTAAGACCAGAACCTATAAAACTCCTAGAGGAAAACATAGGCAAAACACTCTCTGACATAAATCATTTTTTGCATGTAGCTATCCAATTATCACAGTATCACTTATTGAAGAGACTGTCTTCTCTCCACTGCATATTCTTGTCTTTTTTATTATAGATTAATTGACTATAAGCACATAGGTTTATTTCTGGGCTCTCTCTTCTGTTCCACATGTCTGTTTTTGTGCCAATACTATACTGCTGGGATTAATGTAGTTTTCTGATATAGTTCAAATTCAGGGAACCTGATTCCTCCAGTTCTGATCTTCCTTAAGACGGTTTTGGCGATTCAGGGTCTTTCATCCTTCCATACAAAAGTTAAAATTGTTTTAGTTCTGTAGAAAATGCCTTTGTATTTTCATAGCAATTACACTGAGTATGTGAATTGCCTTGGATAGAATGTTTATTTTAACAATATCCATTCTTCCAATCCATAAACAAGGTAAACCTTTCCCTCTGTTTGTATCTTCACTTTCTTTGATCAGGGTCTTATTTTTTCTAAGTACAGGTCTTTCACCACCTTAGGTATGTTTATTTCTAGGTATTTTATTTCTCTCTTTTTGTATTCATTTTCTCTCACCCTGTTGACTTTTCAGCAATAAGAGTGATCATTCTTTGAGAAATAACCACTATAAATAATTAATCAATTCCAGAATGTGTAGTATTTGGGGAACCTAAGTAATGTTTAAGAAAACAATTTATAATTTGAAACGTTAAATATTTTTAGTGTGTAAGTGTAAAGTATTCCTAGTTCTGTTTGTGTTCTGTATTTGGAGAATGGGATTTTGTCATTCTCTTCATCCTGATC
Source organism: Oryx dammah (assembly GCF_014754425.2). Lineage (NCBI taxonomy): Eukaryota > Metazoa > Chordata > Mammalia > Artiodactyla > Bovidae > Oryx > Oryx dammah. The sequence continues at coordinate 715,776 of NW_024070207.1, read as the reverse complement.
ATTGGTTGTGATCAATTTTGGAGATAATAGCTGTTCATTTAATTCCTATGATTTTTCAGGAGCACTCTGCTGAGGAAGCCAGGACATTCTGCTCATGCCACTGTAGGTCAATCAGGAGAAGATTCTGTGTTGGAGTAAAATGTCCACCAAGTGACCTGAGTCACTCTGATGCCTGAAAGAGCTGGAGTTATGGAGGTCTGTCATACGCTCTCAGGAAGCTCTAACTGATTCTTTCATTTTGCAACTTAGGTGACTTTCACTGAGTTTGGCTGAAAGAGAAAGTGAAGTTGCTCAGTTGTGTCTGACTCTTTGCGACCCCATGGACACCAGGCTCCTCCATCCATGGGATT
>NW_024070207.1:685043-710426 GCF_014754425.2 Oryx dammah | reverse complement strand
AAGTTTATATAGGCAATAAGAGATGAGTGAGATGAGTGCAATTGTACAGTAGTTTGAGCATTCTTTGGCTTTGCCTTTCTTTGAGATTGGAATGAAAACTGACCTTTTCCAGTCCTGTGGCCACTGCTGAGTTTTCCAAATTTGCTGGCATATTGAGTGCAGCACTTTCGCAGCATCCTCTTTCAGGATTTGAAACAGCTCAACTGGAATGCCATCACCTCCACTAGCTTTGTTCGTAGTGTTGCTTTCTAAGGCCCACTTGACTTCACATTCCAGGATGTCTGGCTCTAGATGAGTGATCACACCATCGTAATTACCTGAGTCATGAAGATCACTCAATTACATTGATACATGTTTTGTTGACTCTTTACAAATTGCCTCTTTATTTTTATTAATCATCTTTCCAGATGATTTTGCAACTTTTACTGTCAACTGCCTAAGTTTGACATTTTTTTAACCACCAATTTTTTTCCCACAATGTGTATATACAAACACATGTAAAGTTGGATAGATTGAAATAGATACTTGACCGTATATAAGCAATCCTTGCTTCAGAAATATATGTAAAAGATCCAAATGCTTGACTTTATGTAAATAATCCTTGATTCAGAAATGGAAAGGAGGTTCAGATAAGCAGTGGTGTATGGTCAATAGAAAAATCCAGTGAGACACTGAGAAGCAAGATTTGATGGTGCATCATCTTCTAGTTAGTTTAGACCAATGACCTCAGTACCCAAATGGCCTTTATCCATCACCACCACTGATACTTAAAATTCAGCTAGTTAAAAATCAGATGCTCATATTTACAGTGCTATAGAGGGAACTCATTCTGAACCTAAACATATATTTTGTCGATTCTTTGATTCATTTGCTGAAAACAATTTTTATACTTCCCATCTGGTGGCTTAGATGGTAAAGTGTCTGTCTACAATGTGGAAGATCCGGGTTCAATCCCTGGGTCAGGAAGATCTCCTGGAGAAGGAAATGACAACCCACTCTAGTATTCTTGTCTGGAAAATCCCATGCATGAAGGAGCCTGGTAGGCTACTGTCCATGGGATCGCAAAGAGTTGGACATGACTGAGTGACTTCATTTTCTTATATATTTATTTTTTGCAATAATATTAGAAAAAATCTCAAGTTTTTCCCACATTTTCTACTACACCCAATAAATAAAGAGCTACTTTCCACTATAATGTCAATATTTTTAAAAATCTATTAGGTTAAATAGCTTTATCTCTCAAAAGATTGTTTGTTCATAGTATATATATTCCTTAAAAAACTAAAACATAGAGCTATCATATGACTCTGCAATCCCACTCCTGGGAATACATCCAGAGAACATGGCCCAAAAAGATACCGGCACTCCAATGTTCACTGCAGCAATGTTTATAATAGCCAAGATATGGAAACAACCTAAATGTCCATCAACAGAAGATACTTCTAATTAAGAAGGAAAAAGTAAAAATGACTTGTATTTACATGATATCAAATGTGTGGAAGAAAAGTGAACTGATCAATTATTGAACAAAGTTTTTTCCGAATAGCCTGGATATTGAAATGTTTCTAAAGTTAACATCACAATTACTGGATAATTTTTCCAGAAAAAAATATTTTGATATGATATAAGCATAGCCTTAAGGAAAAAGAGTGAAAAGATAAGACAGTGCATTAAGAAAAGTTGAAGCCTAATGAAAATCATCAGAGGCAAAAAGAGAAAATTAAAGTGACTGAATAACTGAAAAATTACTTCAATTAATTCAGTTTAAGATAAGGTTAAATAGGAAACCATCATATAACTAACAGTTGCTGAATTTTCTGATTTTCTGATTTCCAAACACATATTCATAATATGTGTTGCTCACATAAACTAAAAAATGGTCAAACTACCTATGAATATAGATATGGCCATAGACCAAAGACTGAGATGTATTGTGTATTTAAAATTGTATTGAAATGTATTTACTATAATATATAAAATGACATTACTTTCAATGATTGCAAATGTATCTTTTTCAGTCACTGTTAAATTGTCTTTCAAAAATGTTAAAATTGCATTGAACTCATGTCTTAGTTTAGGTATTTCTAGCCAACAAACTTGCAAACCTAGGCTATTATTAGTCTTAAAACTAGTATGAATACGTATCTGTAGCTAATATCTAAAGTTACATTTGACCATAGTAAGTCATCTAAATGTGGGAATCTGGTATATGCTTTTAGAAATTTATTTTTTTATTTAATTACTCTAAATCAGTTTGGTGTCTTTTATCTCCACATTATTTGAAATGAAATAACTTATAAAAGACAATATATTCCAAAGGTAAAAAAGCTAAAAATCCAATATATTGAACTTAAAAAGGAAATTTTTAAAATTAATTTATTTTGATTGGAGACTAATTACTTTACAGTATTGTGGTGGTTTTTGCATATATATCAACATGAAACAGCTACCAGTGTACATATGTTCCCCCATACTGGACCCCCTTCCCACCTCCATCCCCACCCCATCCCTCTGGGTTGTTCTAGAGTGCCAGCTTTGAGTGCCCTGCTTCATGTATCAAACTTGCACTGATCATAAGAAGAGAAGTGAAAAGCAAAGGAGAAAGGGAAAAATATAAGCATCTGAATGCAGAGTTCCAAAGAATAGCAAGAAGAGATAAGAAAGCCTTCTTCAGCGATCAATGCAAAGAAATCAAGGAAAACAGTAGAACGGGAAAGACTAGCGATCTCTTCAAGAAAATTAGAGATACCAAGAGAACATTTCATGCAAAGATGGGCTCAATAAAGGACAGAAATGGTATGAACCTAACAGAAGCAGAAGAGATTAAGAAGAGGTGGCAAGAATACACAGAAGAACTGTACAAAAAAGATATTCATGACCAAGATAATTATGATGGTGTGATCACTCACCTAGAGCCTGACATCCTGGAATGTGAACTCAAGTGGGCCTTAGAAAGCATCACTACGAATGAAGCTAGTGGGAGTGATGGCATTCCAGTGGAGCTATTTCAAATACTGAAAGATGATGCGGTGAAAGCGCTGCACTCAATATGCCAACAAATTTGGAAAACTCGACAGTGGCCACAGGACTGGAAAAGGTCAATTTTCATTCCAATCCCAAAGAAAGGCAATGCCAAAGAATGCTCAAACTACCACAGAATTGCACTCAACTCACACACTAGGAAAGTAATGCTCAAAATTCTCCAAGGCAGGCTTCAGCAATACATGAACCATGAACTTCCAGATGTTCAAGCTGGTTTTAGAAAAGGCAGAGGAACCAGAGATCAAATTGCCAAGATCTGATGGATCATCATAAAAGCAAGAGAGTTCCAGAAAAATATCTATTTCTGCTTTATTGACTATGCCAAAGCCTTTGACTGTGTGGATCACAATAAACTGTGGAAAATTCTGAAAGAGATGGGAATACCAGACCACCTGACCTGACTCTTGAGAAATCTGTATGCAGGTCAGGAAGCAACAGTTAGAACTGGACATGGAACAACAGACTGGTTTGAAATAGGAAAAGGAGTACGTCAAGGCTGTATATTGTCACCCTGCTTATTTAACTTATATGCAGAGTACATCATGAGAAACGCTGGACTGGAAGGAGCACAAGCTGGAATCAAGATTGCCGGGAAAACTATCAATAACCTCAGATATGCAGATGACACCACTATTGTGACAGAAAATTAAGAGGAACTAAAAAGCCTCTTAAAGTGAAAAAGGAGAGTGCAAAAGTTGGCTTAAAGCTCAACATTCAGAAAATGAAGATCATGGTATCTGGTCCCATCACTTCATGGGAAATAGACGGGGGAACAATGAAAACAGTGTCAGACTTTATTTGGGGGGAGGGGCTCTAAAATCCCTGCAGATGATGGTTGCAGCCATGAAATTAAAAGACACTTACTCTTTGGAAGGAAAGTTATGACCAACATTCATAGCATATTCAAAAGCAGAGACATTACTTTGCCAACAAAGGTCCATCTAGTCAAAGCTATGGTTTTCCCACTGGTCATGAATGGCTGTGAGAGTTGGACTGTGAAGAAAGCTGAGCACCGAAGAATTGATGCTTTTGAACTGTGGTGTTGGAGAAGACTCTTAAGAGTCCCTTGGACTGTAAGTAGATCCAACCAGTCCATCCTCAAGGAGATCAGTCCTGGGTGTTCTTTGGAAGGAATAATGCTAAAGCTGAAACTCCAGTACTTTGGCCACCTCATGTGAAGAGTTGACTCATTGGAAAAGACTCTGATGCTAGGAGGGATTGGGGACAGGAGCAGAAGGGGAAGACAGAGGATGAGATGGCTGGCTGGCATCAGTGACTCAATGGATGTGAGTTTGAGTGAACTCCAGGAGTTGGTGATGGACAGGGAGGCCTGGCGAGCTGCAATTTATGAGGTCACAAAGAGTCGGACATGACTGAGAGACTGAACTGAATTGAATATACATATTCCAATGCTATTCTCTCATATCGTCCCACCCTCACTTTCTCCCACATAGTCTAGTCTTTACATCTCTGTCTCTTTTGGTACCTTGTATAAAAGGTCATCATTACCATCTTTCTAAATTCCATATGCTGCTGCTAAGTCACTTCAGTCGTGACTGACTCTGTGAGACCCCTTAGACGGCAGCCCACCACGCTCTTCCATCCCTGGGATTGTCCAGGCAAGAACACTGGAGTGGGTTGCTATTTCCTTGACTCCAAAGCATGAAAGCAAAAAATGAAAGTGAAGTTTTTCAGTTGTGTCCGATTCTTAGTGACCCCATGGACTGCAACCCACCAGACTCCTCCATCTATGGGATTTTCCAGGCAAGAATACTGGAGTGGGTTGCCATTGCCTTCTCTGAAATTACATATGTATATATATATATATATATATATATATATATATATATACTTAAACAGAAAATTTTGTGTGTTATAGTAAGCTGAATTTTCTACTTAGGAAAAAAGACTTTTTAGGAAGAGAACTACATTTGCTTTAATAGATTAAAACATAACAAGGCAAATCTATGATACCTTAAGATGGTTCATTACCAGTGGATGAATAATTCCTGACTAATAGATTATTCTATCTCATATGAGTTTCCTTCCTTTTGAGTAGAGGAAATATAGATTAATTTTTGTCCTGAAAGGTGTTCAAAGAGCAAAGTTGTAATAGTTTTTCAATGGCCATGTCTGAATTGTGATTTCGATGTAAGAAAACATTGAAAGTGCTCTTGAGCCCTCTCTCAGTATAGTTGAGATCTCCACTTGAAAAGTTGCAACGTCTGTGTCAAGTTACACACCTCCAAAGGAAAGAGTTAAAATTGAAGCTGAAGAACATTCAGATCTCAATAATAATATTCTTTCTTTCCAAATTTCTAATCTCCTAAGCCACAACTCCTCAAATTTCAGTGAAAGCTTAGTTTAAAAGCATATATTTCCTTTCTTTTATTCCTTTGGTTGTGCTGGGTCTTCCTTGCAGTGCTCAGGCTTTCTCTCATTGCGGTACACAGGGACTTCTCTCTAGTTGCAGCACTACGGCTTCTCTAGCGGTAGAGCATGAGCTCTAGAGCACATGGGCTCAGTAGTTGTGACCCGCTGGCTTCTCAAATAGTGATGTGTGGGCCCAGGGCATGTGGGATCTTAGTTCCTCGATAAGGGATCAAAGCTACATCCCTACCTTGCAAGGCAGATTCTTAACAACTAGACCACCAGGGAAGTCTCGAGCATCTATTTTCTTAACAAAAGTTGCCACATATCTTAAACACAACATGGTGAAGTAATTCCAAGCAGTGACGGTAACAGAATGGAATTAGAAAGCAATGATAAGATGTTATTTGTACATTATAGATTCCCTCTATTAAGAATATTCTTATCTATACTGAAAGCATATGGCAAAATAAACTTAACCAAAAGCACATAGAATATAAAAGAAAATGACATTGCTTGTTTTCTCTTGATAGTGCCGATGATAAAGATTTGCACTAAATATTAAATATGGTTAATGCTTGGTATAAAGTGTTCCAGTGAGGATGAATTTCTGTTTTATATTAAAATATCAATAGGGATGCTGAAATAGCAATAATATTCTCTGCTAGAAAAAGTATTAATAATAGAGTGTTGTAACACCTCAAAGCACAGTGAATCTATCTCTCAGAAATATTGTTATGTGCCATGCAAACAAGTTTTATATATTGAATAGTATGTGCCAGGCAGATAATGACACTTATTTTAAAAGGTTCTATGTCTAAGAAATTTCTTTAATCCTACAAAACACTGCCAAGAATACATCAAGGATTTGTGGGGTGCCATTCATATTTAAACAGATGTCTTGATAACAGCCACTTGAATAATGAGTGCAGAAAGAGAGATCAAGGATTCACAGTTCACACTCTTGAGTAAAAGCAATATAATCTTGGGATTTTTTGCACATTTTGTAAATAGGTCAAAGAGTACTCTATATATCGTCAGTTTCCAGAGTTTATTTCATGAGCAACCAGTATTTTCTTGCCATTCAGTTCTTATGCACTTCTCTCACTACCATTGTCTTTAATTCATCCTCAGGATTCATTTGAACTCCACCTTTAGCTGACTAACTCCTACTCTGATCATTTTCCAGCAATCTTTCCTGTTTGACAAAACTTTTACTTATCCAGTGATGCTACGATATAATCACAGGAAGAATGGAAACGTTATTCAACTATTTTATGTTTATAGATTTCTAATGAGTACATTTAAGTCACTCAGTCGTGTCTGACTCTCTGCGACCCCATGGGCTGTAGCCTACAGGACTCCTCTGTCCATTGATTTTCCCGGCAAGGGTACTGGAATGGAAGAGTCGGACACGACTGAGTGACTTCACTTTCACTTTTCATTTTCATGCGTTGGAGAAGGAAATGGCAACCCACTCCAGTGTTCTTGCCTGAATCCCAGGGACAGGGGAGCCTGGTGGGCTGCGGTCTCTGGGGTCACACAGGGTCGGACATAACTGAAGCGACTTAGCAGCAGCAGCAGGATATCATTAACAATCACACGTGCATATATTTACTAGGCTTGATTAACCTCATTGGCAAACATGTTATTGGTCATTGCTTGCCCTTTCTGTGATTGCTGGTCCTACTTTGGCATGCAACCTATATTTTACATCAATAAAATTAGGGCACTATTTTCATAACATTTATGAAAGGACCAATCAGTCCAATTTTTTCCTCAAACTTAAGGTTTTATATGGAGGCTTTGCCACAGAAACAAATAAAATTTGATAAATCTAAATTAAAGACAGTAAGAATTGAATAAAGTAGTTCTGAAAGTTGTCAAATATTTGAAAAATCTAGGGAGCTTAAGAGACTACCCATGTTTGGGTCCCACTCTAGAGATACTGATGTGCTTGCTTGGGATGCAAACTGGGCATTGCCAGGTTTCAAATTGTTCCTAGGTGAGTCTAACATACAGTCAGAGTTGAGAAGCACTACAAAAACTACCTCCCCGCTTGAGAATCACTGTGCAGTGAGCCACGTTAGCTGACAATCATAAGAAGACTGGGAGAAGCAACTGGAGTAATTGGCATTTGCTACCTACTTGCTTCACAAAACCCAACAAAAGCTAAAAGCTTTACCCACTAAGAACTTTTGTTTGCTAAGTTTAGTACTTTGGTTTCTGCTATGAAGTGCGATTTTTTTTTTTTTCCTGCGACAGGTGGCTTCTTTCCTCAGTTGTTTAACAGGATTTCCTGTTTTGCAATAGTCACTGAAGTTTTTATGGCTAATCCAAAGCATAATGTTTTCAATCAATTTAACACCCAGACAACTTTACATAGGCATTACAGAGATAGTATCTTCTCATCAATAAAAATGATACATAACCTGTTCTGAGTTACACAGAAAATAATTCTCAACAATCACCTTTATTACAGAATATGAAACGGATCCCAGAGACAGTTCGTTTAATGCTAGAAATTTACAGCATTGCATTCACAACTGCTTACTATTAAAAAAAAAAAAAAACTAAAGTTCAGTATTTGGGATTTGCTCCACTACACATCTTGTTTTAATGAAAATAAGGAGGAAAATCTGTCATGTTAGAAATGAGATGCACTGTTTAAAGCATTATGCACTTCAAGGAGAAAACTCAATTCATTCGACAATCAGTGTTTAAAGTAGATTTGGATAACAGTAGCTCTCACTCATAAATATTAAAACAAGCTGTTAAAGGGTATCTGATAAATACTGTAGGCCAGGAGGAGTTAAATGTAATAGGAAAGGGTATGCTAGTTGAACAGAATAAAAATGCAATGGTTTATGTGACTGATATAAGCTAAAAAGAGACCAAAATGTAGGTACTCAAAAACATAAACAAGAAGATATTGTATGTTAAAGAAAGGTTATGGAATTTATGGAAGCTCTTACCTCTCAGAGAGTAAACCTGATAGAAAACTTAAGTACACATGAGTGGAATTTATCTTTATTCAAGAAGAATAGTCTATAATAGCTTATTATAATAGTTAAATAAGATTGTTAAATAAGCTAGTTAAATAAGATTGAGTTTTTAGTTTACATATTTATTTTCCTTACTACACAAGGGGGTCCTTGAAGTCAAAGAAACTATCTGAACCCTTATATCTTTTCATCACAAAGCACAGTCTGACACACAGAAGCCATTCCATATATGCTTGTTAAATAAATGACAAATTTTCATTAAATATTTATTAGGTTTCAAGTAGCATGATAGCCATAGACTAAGAAAGTTATAAGACATCTTGAATTATTAATTCTTTATACCTCAACATTATATTGTAAAATTTATCACTTTAGTGTCTCTAAAGCATAATCCTAGAAACATCTTTTAGGGTATAAAGAAATAATTCAAGTAAATGAGGTAAACTAGTTTCACAGGAATCCTCAATAGATGGGCTAGGACATTAACTAACATGTTCATAGTTTTTTGGTAAGATAACATCTGATGATTAATTCTCAGAGGCTTCCTTTTGAGTTCCCTATGAGTTAAGTGGGATACTTGCCCACCTTAAAAATTAAATGCATGATGAGGGGCAAATATGTGAAAAATAAAAGAATACAAGAAAGTATGTCAAAGATGATGTATCTAACTTAATGATCATGAGATACAAGACTCTAAATTTTTTGTTTTTATTTATAAATGTCTCAATATCTGATTTAGCAACACTTGCTAACTATTTCTGTTGAAGAAATGTATGTTCAGAAGAAAACTCCTGAATCTTCCAATATAAATGTTGCTTGGCAAAAAAGAGATGACTGGCACTATTACTCCACTTATACTGCACTCTAATGGGACTTCCCTATAGCTCAGATGGTAAAGAATCTGCCTGCAATTCAGGAGACCCAGGTTTTATCCCTGGGTCAGAAAGATCCCATGAAGAAGGAAATGACAACCTACTCCAGTATTCTTGCCTGAAGAATCCCATGGACAGAGGAGCCTGGTGGGCTACAGTCTATGGGGTCCCAAAGAGTTGGACACAACTAAGAGACTAACACACTCACACTGCACTCTATGATAATAAAGGAGTTTTTGATGATTGAAAGACTCAGTGAAAATCTACATATCTTGTTACTATAAAGTTCACAGAATTATGGATATTAGAAAACTATGAAAAGTTAGCATCACTGCAAAAGAACATGGTATAACATATGTGAACGGGACTCATATATGCAGTATAAACTGAATAAGAATCTGTCCTCTACTGGTGGCAAAAAAGCAATAGATCATGGAGTAACTAAGCCTCAGCTCAGTCATGGAGAAAAATATATGATTGAATGAAATAAACATGATTTATCTAGTATTTCAAAAGAAAGTGGTTAGCAGATATCTCTATAGCAATGATATTGGCACAGTTTATTAGAAAACATTATCTAATAAATTGCCTAAGAAAGCTTCCTCTCCTAAGTACTTTCAGAAATCAAAATATATGAAATAAGAAAGAGATATGCCTAAAGTGCAAGCAATATTGTAAATCAACTATACTTCAATTAAAACAATAAAAACAATAGGAAAGTAAACTTAAAAAAAAAACAACACTTTAAATGGATGAATTATATCTCCAATAAACCTGTAAACCAAAAGAAGATGAAAGCAAAATAAATCTTTGTATAAACTAAAACAAGGGGAATTTTCCATTTCAAAGGTGTCATTAATTTAGCAGTGAGAACATCCATGTCACTGTTTCTGATATGAAAATCTAAATTTAGAATAGAATTGTAATTGTTTCAATTGTTTGGTTGAGATCAGAGGCATAAATCCCAATTTGAACAGTATAGTTTAGAGTATCAGTTTCAATGTACCAGTGGCTGAGTTATTCATAGACAGTACCAAACAAGGCATCTAAATTATGTACTGACTCAGATGGCACTGACTGAAGAGAAGCAAGGACTAGAAAAAGAGGAACGGAAAACTGCCCAATCTGTGAAAATGGAAACAGTACATACAGGATAGGCTGAATTTGCAACTACATCTAACAGTATTGTAAAGCTAAAGGCATGGGAATAGTGCATTTAATACACATAAGAGTGCTATTCAAATACACCTTGAAATTGCTTTCTCCTTTTCTACTTCTTTGAATAAAATGTATTTCAAAACCTTTTAAAACTCTGACTTATTTTACTTAAGATGTTACTGTCTATTGTTTCCCATACATTCAGAATAGGGCATGCAGCTGAAATGCATATGTATGATTTTATTTCAGACTGTCCTCAGTACTATGCCACACACAGAGTGAAAACATCTGTTTCTCAGAGATATAATGGGTGAATTTTGATTCTGCAAGGTGAGACAATGGATAGGCAAAATACTTAGAACATTTTCAATAGAGGCTTAGTTTTTCAATAAGGGACAAGGAAAAGGACACAGTACAGGCACCCCCTACCCCATTCACTTTTTTGGCATAAGAGGAAAGAAAAATAACATTTTTAAAGAAATAGCCCAAATTGGACAGTTCAGTCAACTGGGACCTTACAGAAAAATACTTGAAAAAAAAAATTCAAAGCATCAGAGTTTTAAAAAGAAGACTCTTCCCAGCATTGATTTTCCTAGGATACTTCCATACACAGCAAAGAACAGGTTACAACTGCCTGAATTATGGCTAAGGAGTAGCTCACTGTTTGTAATATCAGTTTCCTTATATTTTACATGCAGTCAGAGGACCTTTAAAAGATTCATAAATCCCTATATAATCAAGCATTTGCTACTACATTAGTTGAATACTCCACGTTTTATTTTGGAAAAGTAGAAGTCAGTTTCCTTTGGATTAAGTCAATTCAGTTAAGCTCATCAAAATTTGGAAATTCAAAATAAGACAAATACAGCAAATATTTATAAAAAGTAAACAAGATAAGATAGTGTGCTAGTGATAGGTTCAGGGCAGGCCATCCCAAGATATACTGCTTCAGCATATTAATTATTTTGAATGAAAGTAACAAGAAACAGCAAGTACAAGGAAACTCTGACCTTCCTTTGTCCCTCTAACAACAGGAAATGAATCTCCAATGTGAAAGATATCTTTCTTGTTCCAGGAGAAAGATAGAGATTTTCATGACCAGATTCAGAGAAGTCGGGGCTGAAAGGTTGCACAGAAAAACCTTGTTACCTTACTTCTTTACTAAGCTTACTACCCCAAACCCAAATCCCTGTGTATTATTAATCCTTCACAAATGTATTGTTTCTTTATCTGAAAGGTATAAAAGCTGCCTGCTTTGGTTACTTCTTTGAGCATTATGAGCCCCCATACATATGAAATTAAATTTGGTTTTCTCCTGTTAATCTGTCTTATATCAATTTAATTATTAGACCAGCCAAAGAATCTAATGTGGAAAAGTTTTCATTTTCTACACTAGGAATTGAAAGGATACAGAAGAAATATGTATTTTATTAACATGAACTCACAATCCAGTTGTAAACACTATGTTTATGTGTAGAAATGGATGGACAGATCACAGATGGCTTTATGGAAGAAAGGTTTCCAGAAATAATGAGAGAAGGACAGTTTTTAAAATGTCAAATGTAACAGAAATTCTGGAGATATTAAGCATAAAATCTTAGGCAAATGATGAAAGCGTTATATTTCAACTGAAAGGAAAGATTATAGCAAGAAATGTGTGGTGGGAAAATGCAGTTAAAAGAGATGATTCCTTCAATTTCGTAGTGAATTGCAGCAATGGCTAAAGAGTATTCAGTCTACTTGGAGGGGTAGCTGTTTCATATTTATTTTCCTTGACAAATGACATTTATGTATATTTAAAGGAAAAATGGAACTGGAGTGTAGAAAGAGACTAAAGAGCTAGATATTTCAACAATTAAAAGGGAACAAATGAGATACTAGAAAGAAAATCAGAGATATATTGGTGTTACAAAAATGGTTTCCATCTTAGGATGTAGGACCTAAAGTAATTCAGGGTTGGAGGTTGTAAAAGAAATTTGAAGATAGTTGAAAAGGTTTGGGACAGTCATTCAAGCCTCAGGACATAAAGTTAATGAAAAGGAACATAGAAAGACTAAATTTTCATTCACTACCCATTGAGTTAGATAATCATTTCCAAAGCAAAATAAGAAGCTGTTAAGACACTACCAAAGGACTCAGAGTATACCTGCAGTACAATGTCCCTGGAAGAGCCTATCTATGGAACATATGTAGGAAAAAGGTAAATAGATTTGCTTGTAGGTGATGATGCTAAATTAGAGCACTTAGTGTGATTTAACTTTCTTATAGCATTATTAACATTCAATTGAATGCTTTATAAAAAAAACTGTTTAGAAGAAATAGCATTCACAATTGCTGCAGATTTAGCTTCATGCATTTGCTAGTTTATCATGCTGCAAAAAGTATTATAAAAACAATCTTTCATTAAAGCCAAGGCCTGTGGATATATCTCTTCATAAACATACCCTTAGAATTAGTTTCATTTAGAAATAACCTTTAAAAAATATCTTAATATGCTGTGTTGTATTCAAATTCTTAAATTATACAGTTAGAATAATTTATGATGAAGAAACTTCCCAATATTCTGGGATTATTGAATAGGATAAGGGAAGAAGTGCCTTGGAGACACCAGTAAAATGGTTAATATATATATATATATTCCTTTAAATTCTCATTACCTCCCTCTTCTCCATGTAGCCTTGGAGCAAATGGCTACACAAGCGCCAGACATCTGGAAGAGGAGAGGTCAATGACAGACAATGGCTTTTATTTGCTTTTTGATTATAGTTACTCTTTCTGATACACGCCAGCCTAGTCTGAAAGAAGCCATTTTGTATATTCACCTCAGGCAAATATAAATAAATAAGAAATATACTTATTTGAGGATCTCATTCAGTTCTATTTCTGTCATTTTCAGTTTCCCACTTTTGTGAACATACTCTTAACAAGCATGGCCATTTGGGCAAACCCTAAGGGCAATTTGGACTCAGGCTTAGCTAGAGGGGGAGGGATCTTTAAAAAAAAAAAAGTTTAAGTGGAAATTTTTAGGTTAGTTCTAAGGGAACCAGTTTGTGTTGAGTAAGAAACATTACTTTCTTTTAATATTAACCAGGTTCAAGCAATTGTACTTCTCTCAGGTTGAAAATAAACATTGCTAAGGGACTCTATTGGAGAAGACACTTGAGAGTAGCTTGGACTGCAAGGAGATCCAACCAGTCCATTCTGAAGGAGATCAGCCCTCGGTGTTCTTTGGAAGCAATGATGCTGAAGCTGAAACTCCAATACTTTGGCCGCCTCACGCGAAGAGTTGACTTATTGGAAAAGACTCTAATGCTGGAAGGGATTTGGGGCAGTAGGAGAAGGGGATGACAGAGGATGAGATGGCTGGATGGCATCACAGACTCACTCGATGGACGTGAGTCTGAATGAGCTCTGGGAGATGGTGATAGACAGGGAGACCTGGCGTGCTGTGACTCATGGGGTCGCAAAGAGTTGGACACGACTGAGCAATTGAACTGAACTGAACTGAACAGTAATTTATTCAATCACACGTGGTTATTTGTTGAAATGTGGTTTCCCCTTAATTAATTCTTAGCCCTCCCACACTAAAGAATGATGGCACTATGGACTATGGCATTTGTTTTGTTTTCCTCTTTGAATGTCACTAGCTTCTCTATGAAATGTAATCTTTTAAAAGGGAGGTAGAAAAACTTGTCTATCTCTGTACTTTAAACCTCTGATTTGGAATCTAAAACTAGGCTGTTTGGTGAGGCCTCTGAAGTCATTTAAATGTAAACAACTGGGACAGTCATTGAGCAACTATAGGTCCTTTGATGTTTGAGTCTCTAGATCCTTTGATGTGTGAGCCTCTAAGACAAAGCATTCATTTAGATACTTCTTTCTTGGCTAATATGGGGCCCCCTCTTTTTTATTTTAAACAAATGCAGAAACCTTATATTTTTCACATTGAATTAAACTGAAAATAAAAGTCATTTTATAATCTAAATTTAAAAGTCTACATAGGTGAAGTTCAAGAGTTCAAGAGATTATTGAACTTTTTATGGAAACATTTGCAATAAATCCAAAGTTAATGAACATTTTGACACCATATATTTAAGGTTTATAGCTTCCTGAATTTAATATCCAACATCAAACGTATATATAAATGCAATGAACCAAAAACAAAGGGCATCACAGGACAGACCTAATCTCCATAGTATATGTTAACCATATTACATCAATCTAGGCATGGAGTGAAAGGGTTTGATAAAGAGTCTGTAGCATCATCAGAGTTGTCAGAGGTAAAATTTTCAAAAAATATTATTCTTCCAGAAGCATCTTAAAACATGAAACATATTCAGGGTAATTACTAAAACATACACATACATAAAAAACAATTTTTATATGAAAGAAGTATTTGTTATATGATTTCAAGTTTTTTTTTCTTTTTTAGAAGGTATTCTGGACAAATTGTCTGGATTCAAACCATATCTCTTCTACTTGTGAGCTCTATACTCTGGCAAGTCACTTAGGCTCTCTGTACCATGATTTCTTCATCTGTAAAAGAGTTTATAGGATTCATGTTAGGACTAAATTTGTAGTAGGTATAGAGACACAGATGTGGGAATAGAAGTATAGATATATACATATATGCACTCATATGTATGCACACATACTCGCATGCAATGCTTTGAACAGAGTAAGCACAATATTAGTGAGTTAATTTTATTGTGTTTATTTTGGTATAGAATGATGCTGGGAAAAATGACCAAATGCTCACAGCTGTCCCTTTTTTATCCTCTGCTTTTGAGGCAGGAGAGCAGTAGGCAGGGCACAACCATGAAAAGAATGACACAGTTGTTGAGAAAAACAGGATGCCACAAAAACTGGATGGAACCTTCTAGGTCCAAAATGGCGGAAGATTTCACTTCCAGGGGACCTCGAGCCTCATTGTATGTTCATTGTAATGCATTAGCATATGCTAAATGACATACCCACTGGCACCATGATAGCTTGGAGGCCAACAGTGAAAGACCCAAAAGTTGGTGGTATCCCAATTTTGGAAGTCTCTGCCCATTCCCAGAAATAGTTGGAATAATCCGCTTGTTAGCCTATGAAATTACCTAGCCCACAAAAACTAGCAAACTGTATCCCCCAGGGCCCTCTCACATTCTGAGATGGAAAAAATTTTGCCTATGGAGTGTGCATCTGCCTGAATAAATTGGCTTCTATTCTACTTGGACTCTCTCTTAGATCCTTGACTGTGCAAAGCCAAAGACCTTCTCTTGGGGGCCCATCCCAGGGACTTGCCTGAGACCTGGGATATGACCATTCTCTTGCTACCTCCTTCTCTTACAAGACTTTGTCTTGACTAAACTTTAGTCAAGCATCTCGCTTTCTTCCAGGTTCCAGAGCTCTGCTTGCTCCCAAGCAATGAGCAAGCACTAAAACTGTGGAATGCATCCCCTTTATAAGGGTCTCATGGGAATCAGCTGACCACAGCAAGACACGTTTTCTAGTGGATCCCACTGGTCACGTATCATGCTAATCCCGTTTCTTCTTTAAAAATTCTGTTTATTTCTGCTTACCCTTTTAAATTAAAATATAATACTTATAAATTTTTGTTGTTGTTGGATTTTAAGAACCTGCAGATTTCTGAGGTCAGACCCTTCTCTCTGTTCTGAATAAAATCTCTCCCTAAGTCCAATTTGCTTTGATTTGACCAAAAAAAAAATTTTTTCACTAAAACCATTTCCATTTCTCCTTATATTGAGATTATATTAATGTTTTAATATTCACAATTAAAATGTTTTAAGTTAAAATTTCAGGAGCCAGGTATTTTCTGAATTCACCCCAGACATTGTATACAAAGGCCTAATTTTTAAAAAATAAAAAATACTTTTCTATTTATAGAATAACTACACTAGATAAAATTTGCCATTCTGTTCTTCAAAATTCCAACTTATGAGTGAGGAAACAGTTCCATTTCTAAATTTATCAGATGATTGAGAATGTTGGAACACCTAAAATCTGTAGAGCTTCTCTCTTTCACTTTATATAGCTAGTAACTTTTCATTACCCTTGCTTCCTTCCTTTTAATTGTAGAACTCTTCTATGACCTTTTGACATCTGGGAGGAGTTAATTCTAAAAAAGTCATCATTGCAAGGTCACAGTGATAAGATAGTTCAGAAAGGCATTTGGAAGTTCAGAAAGTGAAAATTTTATAATGCTGATATTTTAGTTTATCTCTCAAACACTAATAAAAATACATTTTGACATTCTACTCAGGCACCATTTTCTGGTAATTCTCACACTTGATAAACCCATCCAGGGCTAACAGAGTATCTCGAGCATAGTCTAGACCATCCTTTGGTAAGTTATTTTTCAAAAACAAAATCTAGTCTTCCAAACTATAGGAGGATATTACAAAAAAAAAATCTTGCAAAAAAAAATCACATTTAACCTAGCATATGGTTACGGCAATGTTTTGGTTCCTAATATGAACAGCATTTGAGGCTTACTGATTTTAATTTCCAAAATGTCTTCCATCAGAAGCTTAAGGGAAACCTATTTCGTTCAATCTCAAAACGTGGTGAAGAAACCAAGACATAAATTTTAGGAAATAAATGACAGTGAATTATTTTTATTTTTAGTGGTAGTGCAGTCTAATCAGAGGTAATTAAAATTGAACAATATGTGTGACCTAGTTTATTTTTTTAATAGTAAAAAACTTCAAATTTTTCTAGAAAGCTAGACTGTTCATATATACGAGAGCAGAACTTAAAATTTTCACATTGAAGGAGGCAAAAATATACATGTAAAGTCTCTTCAAAAAAAATGTTGGGAAAACTAGACAACTACATGTAAAGGAATCAAACTGGACCAGTTTCTCACACCATATAGAAAAATAAACTCAAAATGGATTCAAGACTTAAATGTAAGACTTGAAACCATAAAACTCCTAGAAGAGAACATTGGCAGCATGCTGTTAACCATATTTGGGGGGGGGGGTGTCTGTTTCTCAAGGAAGGGAAACAAAAGCAAAAATTAAGCAAATGGGACTACATGAAACTCAAAAGTTTTTGCATAACAAAGGAAATCATCAATAAAATGAAAAGGCAACCTGTAGAAGGGGAGAACATATCTGCCAATGATATAACTGATAAATGGTTAATATCTAAAATGCACAAAGAACACTTACAACTCAACACAAGAAGACAACTTGATTAAAATGGGCAGAAGAACAGAAGAGACACTTTTTCAAAGACATACAAATGGTCAACAGAAGCCTGAGAAGATGCTTAACATCACTAAATCATCAGGGAACTTCAAATCACACCTGTCAGAATGGCTATCATTAACAGAAAACAAATAACAAATGTTGCTGAGGATTTATGGAAAAGGGGACCCTTTTGTGCACTGTTGGTGGGAATGTAATTGGTATAGATAACTGTGGAAAACATTATGAAGTTTGCTCAAAAATTTAAAATAGAACTGTCATATGATACAGCACTGCTGCTGCTAAGTCGTTTCAGTCATGTCCCACTCTGTGCGACCGCACAGCACAAAAACACTAAATCAGAAGGATGTATATATACACTCCAACTCTCATTGCAGCATTATTCACAATAACCAAGATATGGAAGACACTTAAGTGTCCATCAGTAGATGAATGGGTAAAGAAAATGTGGTATGTATGTATATATGTAATAGAACATTATTCAATCATTAAAAATCATGTTATTTTTGACAACATGGATGAATCAAGAAAGTATTTTGCTAAGTTAAATAAATTAGACAAGACAACAACTGCAGGATCTTATATGCAGAATCTAAAAACCAAAGCAAAACAAAAACAGACTCATAGCTATGGAGAACAAAAAAGTGGTTGGCAGAGGAGAGGGAAGTGAATGAAAATGGTAAAGAGGATCAAGAGATAGAAACCTCCACTTTTAAAACAGGTAAGTCATATGGATGTAATATACAGCATAAAGGATATAGTTAATAATATTGTGATAACTTATATGGTTGTATATGGTTCCTGGAGTTATCATGGTGGTGATCATTTCATAATGTATCAAAATGTCAAATCACGATGTAATATATCTGAAACTAACATAATATTGTACATCAACCACATTTCAATCAGAAAAAAAAATTCACATTGAAATATGACATTTTATTTTTATTATTTTTTTTGAAATATGACATTTAAAGCCCAGTTTCTCAGAGAACATCAATCTACTGATTTACCATTTTTATAGTGTTTTTTTCTGTGACCTTATCCAACATCATCATGCTTCATATTTACTAACTTTTGCTGTCACTGTTAATTGTGAACTGGCACCAACAAGGTCCCTTCTATTGCTAAAATTTATCATAAAATAACTATATTACCAGAACATTCACAAAGTGATGCTGTCATCAGCATGTTGTTTTGGCACATTGGGAGAAGAAAATGTTGGTGAAAAATACAATAAAATAAGCCTTGAAAATTGCTTCCAGGACTGTGTAAGTAATACAACATGTAGAGACAGCTCAGCTTGAAGCTCTTTTAAGGCAGAACTACAACATATGTCATCTTAAATACTTACAGTTTTAACTGCAGTTAGTAGCTACTGTAGCTTCAGAAATTTAAGAAAAAATAGTGCAACAAATTTTGAAGTCAATTTTCTTTGAAATTGGTATCTTACCTTTATTGTCCTTTTCCCCTCGGATTTCCACTGATTCAGGATAAAATGTAGGCAAAGGAAGCAAAGTAAAACAAAACAAAAACAAAAAATCAGTTTCAATTTGTTATTGCAAGTACATTTAAAAAATGTCAATATTTTCAGTGCAATAATACACAATTTTGGTTTTCTAGTGAAACTATTTTTATTTGTTGCATTCTTCAGTGGTTTCAGGAAAAATATATAACAACATTGTAAATATCATGCAACAATATGTAGAACAATATAAAACCTTCGACTGGCATCACAAATTGTTATATGCTTAGCTCACATAGGCATTAGCCAAGAAAAGACATCTTTCCAGTAAGATATTCTCTTATTATATCATTTATTTTCCATTCATTTTAAAATGGATGTGTTTTAATCTCGAGCATGAACACATTTCTTAAAAAAAAAAAATCTAAGTTGGTTGGAGATTCATGATTTAGAAGTAAACATAAATATCTATACAGTTTTGGATACTATCCCTAAATACATAAATGTTGATTTTTGTGGGTCTTAGGAACACCTTAATTCAATTTTATTCAACTAAATCCTTTTTGCAGCCACCCTGGTAAAATCGTTCTTTTTGCTTTTATTTAAGGCTTCAACCTCAGGAAATGCACAGTAAACTGATTTTGAAGACTCTGTAAGCATTTAGGCCATTTATCCCTTGAATTCATTCTCCTTTGTATGGGATGAATACATCACATGATAAAGTATCATGTATCTAACATTTTTAGCTAATTATGTTCCCCAAAGTCCTTTCTCCTAATATTTTATTACATTTTCCTATAATAGTTACAGTTGTGTAAATATTTCTTTGAGCATCACAGAAAATTGAGGATGAGATAGGGCTGAATTTGAAATAAGGGTATGTACAAAAAGTGATACAATAAGTATAGTAAGAGAATGAATGCTGTTGTACAGTGCTTTGATATGATTTCATATTTACTTGTTCATGACAAATATGTTCATGACAAATATGAAGTTGTTTTGATCTAAGAACAAAGTTTTTAAAAGTAATATTGTTTTGATAAGAGAGTTGAAGTTGTCATGTCAAAGTGTCATCAACATTTGCAACTGTTGATAAGTACTCAGTAGTAGTTCAGATACTAAGGGGCACTGCTGGGGTCTTATCAATCAAGAACAAATGAAGATGCAACTATGGCAAGGAGATATTAAGAGTACAAATATCCAGAGTCTATGAGAACCATCTGAAAGTGTTCAGTCCAGACAAGGTGACTCTTGCTGATCTAAATAGCTCTCTGACTTTGGAGTATTAACTCCTGCCTAGGAAGGTGGATCTCTGCTTAGCAGTGGTGAAAATCATGCAGTGGCCTAGAAGAAGGAGATTATCATGCTGGCCAGCGTTAATGCCTTCATTTTCTAGTGATATGCTCTAGTAACAAGGGACTTTCATCTTTGCACTAACAACTGAACATCAGTTCTCAGTTGGCTAAGCTCTCTCTTCCAAAAACCATCTCACAGAAATGTTAAGGAACTGTTGAAGGAAACCCACTGCTTTGGCCAGATGCAATGATAACCTCTTGCCTGAGTTGTCTTGAAACAGGAGGTCCTGATAAAGACTGTGATGCTGCCACTGAAAACTAACTGGGAGAATTTGGGAGGGGTCAAAGAAAGAGGCAGAAGATGATATGTCCTGCCAATCTCCCAGAAACCCTCACACTGGAATCTATCTTGGCTGAAAGATGCAAACATCACCAAGGAGGACCCTGAGTCAGATCAAATATGAGCCAAGAAAGATGATTAGTCAGCAACAACCCAGAAGCTAAGCACATTATCATAAAACCTGAGACTGCACACCATGTGGCAGAGCAGTCCTTCTGGTTTCTCTTACCCTCCTGCCCTCCACCCAAGAGCCCATTTACAATAAAGTCTTTTGCTTTGTCAGTACATGTGTCTCCTTGGACATTTTATTTCCAAATGTTAGACAGGAGTCCACTCTCATGCTCTGGAAAGGGGCCCCCTTCCTGCAACAGAAAAGTACACCTCAGATAAATTTGGACCTTATTCCTTTCATCGTGCCCTTCGTCTGGAAAAATAGTATAATTAACCTATCATTGGTTTGAAGTATGTTATTTCTTTATTGACTTATAAAGGGACATTATCTGTATGCTATTGGCTTGTGAAATTATAATTCCCAGAGTAGACATGTGATAAATAAAATATTAGCAAATATAATATTCTCTGAGCATAATTTGCCTTGAAACAAAACAAAGGCTCTATATTTTGTTATTCAATGACTTATTCTTTTTTTTTTTTTTTGAAATGACTTATTCTTATACCAAAAAGGGTATATCTATATCTATCTCTCTCTATATTTTTTCTTTCATTTTAATATAACTTAAGTTTGCAAAATTGATATTTGAGGCAGATATCCTGATATGGCCACAATTCTATTATATAAGGAAATCAAAGTGTGCTTTTTTTTTTCTTTCCTCTTTGGATAGTTATTTTTAGCCTTAAACATTCATATTGTTCTTATGTGTTATCAAATTCAGCCATCAATGGCTCTGTGTTAGAATTTCATTTGTCTTTGAAGGCATAGCCTGAGCATAATGCTTTGAATAATCTCTTTGAAGAAAAAGTCCTTGGATTTTAATGTATTTAAACAATTGATATTTACATCTCCCTTTATATGAGTGATAATTCTTAAATAACAGGTTAAAAATGTCAACTTTCCTACAGAAATAATACCTGTACAAAAAACACTCAAAACTTTATCCATATCTAAGAATATGACATTCATATCAATGTATGGCAAAACCACTACAATATTGTAAAGTAATTAGCCTCCAATTAAGATAAATAGATTTTAAAAAATAAAAATACCATTCTTTCCTTTATAGAACAACAATAGATCTTTCTATATTTGCTCCATTAGAATTTACTTTCAAGAACACAGTAGATTTTAGTTAGATGTTTCACCACTTATTACTGAGCAACTCAAAATCCTTAGCAAGACAAGTGAAAATATGAAAACATTAGTTATATCTATCTTGGTAAATTAGTGAATTATTGAAAAATTAATGATATTTAAGGCTAGTCAAATATTGAGAACACTTCTTTATCACTGTAGTGAAAAAAAGACAACTCCAGAGTATGTGTTTATTTAATTAAATTATACATTTTAATTAAAAGGAATAGCCTATGCTGTGCTACTTTTGCCCTTGTTTGAGAATTTCTATTGAGAAAAGCTCAAAATAGATCAAGTGGGAAATATTAAAATGATAGTTTTTGTATTTTTCTTACCACATAGACATAACACAATCTGTCACTATAAGTGGGGCATTCTCATGACAACTAGACAAGCATTAGAAATAAAAGAAAACACAGTAATATATTGGCATGCATGTGAATAGATTCACAAATTGATACCAGATTTGATGATAGAAACATTTTTAAAAAATCAATTCTGGAAGGGAAAACACATGCTGAATAGCAACTTCTATTTTGATGAGGACATGGATTTTTAATCATTTTATGTTTTTTAAAATAACCCCAAGAGATGAGTATTGAATCAACAAAATCACTGTCCAATCTAAATTAAATATAGTGAAGGAGGGAGAAAAGTTCACCAGTCTGAACTTTATAAGCTCAGAAATTTCTATAATATGCACTAATCAAGTAGTTTTCACACATTCTTATCAACCTCTAGGTGTGACTAAATTCTCTTACTACCAATAAACAAACATTTTCCTATTTTATCTAATTTTCAAGATTGATAGAGCTGGTTGACCCATTAAAAAGAGGAGCAAGATACAGAGCAGAAGAGAAGCAAGTTTGTTAATATCAGTGGAATGATCCAACTAGGAGATCAACCTCAAATTTTAGATAGCTCTCTTCTGTATCACATAGAATTAGTGTAGTAGAATATGGTGGCAAATAAGTCATCACAGTGAAGAGTTATTCAAGTATACACTGAGGCTGCAACTGTATTGGTACAATCAAAAGAAATAAGATCAAATGATTTTGGTATTCCTCAATATCTATGTTCTTTTGTATTTTAGCTTTATGTGTTTTCAGCCCGTGCATTCAGAACAAACACAGCAAGAACAAAGTATGAGGTCAATACAAGAAATGATCTCTAACCCAAAAGAATATGGCCTCCCTGCAGGTTCTCTGAGAAATTCTAATTCCTTCTTTTACCCATCTCCAGGTTTATCACTTCTCTTCCTTTGCTTATATGTGTACAGTACGGTTGTTACCTTCATTCTGCCTTCATGTATTGCTGTTGCTTGCAAAGCATATGTCCTCTTGAGTATAACTGTTAAGAATTTCTGATCACTAAGGCTAATGGTAGATGAAGTGTTAGTCACTCAGTCTTGTCAGACTCTTTGCAACCCCATGGACTGTAGCCTACCAGGCTCTTCTGTCCATGGGATTCTCCAGGCAAAAATACTGGAGTGGACAGCCACTCCCTTCTCCAAGGGATCTTCCCGACCCAGGGATCAAACTTGGGTCTCCCGCATTGCAGGCAGATACTTTACCATCTGAACCACCAGAGAAGCCCCAGTGATAGAGTAAAAGGCATAGGAACTAAAGTCAGAAGCCAAGGACACCACATCTCTGAACACAGGTAACAGAAAGAGGAAGAAATATGTTAGAGAACAAAGACACCAGAGCTTATCCTTAATTACTACCCTGCCTGCTGATTAAGAAAGAAATAGAACAATATGTGTACAGAGACAATGCATTTAATAAGAAGATAGATTTTAAAAGGTAATTACAATGATCACTCAATAAATCATCAACCATCATTAATTTTTTTAACTGAATTATAGTTGGCTTACAATGTTGTGTTAGTTTCTGCTGTACAGCAAAGTGATTCAGTCATGCATTCATATATATCTACTCTTTTTTTACTCTACCTTTATAGGTTATTACAAAATATTGAGTATAGTTCCCTGTATTATACAGTAGGTTATTTGTTTTACATATAGTACTCTGTATATGATAATCCCAAATTCTTAATTTGTCTCTCCCCTTTTTCCCCTTTGGTAACTGTACATTTGCTTTATATGTCTATGTATCTATTTCTATTTTGTATATAAATTCATGGGCTTCCCTGGTGGTTCAGTTGGTAAGGAATCTTCCTGCAATGCAGAAGACCCAGGTTCGATCCATAGGTCAGGAAGATCCCCTGGAGAAGGAAATAGCAACTCATTCCAATATTATTCCCTGGGAGTTCTCATGGACAGAGGAGCCTGGTGGGCTATAGTCCATGGGGTCACAAGAGTCAGACATGACTTAGGGACTAAACCACCACCACCATATAAGTTCATTTGTATCATTTAATTTTTTTAAATTCTATATATAAGAAATATTGTATGATATTTGCCTTTCTCTCCCTGGCTTACATCACTTAGTATGATAATCTCTATGTCCATCCAACTGTGACTCAGTTTTTGTCAGATGGATCAGGTGCAATAGCAAATTGAGATGTTCACTGTGGTCAAAAATAACAAAAAACACTCCTGATGACACGAGCAGGACTTTGATTGTAACTTTTCTGAATTGCATAGTCAAAATGAAAGCATTTATGACTGTATACACAGAGTAGATATAGAATAAATATTTGTCTAACAAATGGCCAAAACTGGGTGAGAAGTTTAAAAAAAAATTCTTTATGGTGCATGTGTGTTTATAATATAACAAATTAGAAGCCTAAGGAATCAGGTGTAATATTAATACTATACCAGGTAAACTTACCCCTCCCCCTAATATACACTTTAAAAATATCAGAATGTGGAGTATAATTTTTACTTGGTTTTAATCTCCATGTAACTACCAGGCCTAGTTTAACTTTTTGTAGTAGGCTGGTACATGTGACATTGTATTTCAGAAATTTATTCAATTATCAACTTAGAGTGTTGTTGGGTTCAGGGGAAAGATAATGGTGAATCTAATAAAAATAATAAACTTAAATGTACTCAACATGGTTACTATTTTCTTTCTAAAATATAAATCACCATTTCAAAAGAACACATTTATGAGAATGTATCTAGGTATTTTTATTGCCTTATTCTCTTTTATTCTAAATTTGAGAATTGATATAAAAGTTGTATACATAGTGTCAACTCAGGACAGCAAAAAAGACACAGATGTGTATAGCGGACTTTTGGACTCAGAGGGAGAGGGAGAGGGTGTGATGATTTGGGAGAATGGCATTGAAACATGTATAATATCATGTAAGAATCGAAATGCCAGTCTATGTCTGATGC
>NW_024070207.1:645586-684643 GCF_014754425.2 Oryx dammah | reverse complement strand
TTCTTGACTTTTCACCAGAAGTAATAAAGCCATTAATACAAATAAAAAAAAAGAGATTATGAAATTTGAAATCAGAGGATCATTGGGTTTCAGTCCTAAGTTCACAAGTAGCTATATGAACTTATCCAAGCAAAAGTTTAAAAGGCTGTATCTTCCTCTTGCACTAAAACCAGGGCATTAGCTACATTTAATGATGATCATGATGGGCTTCTCTGGTGGCTCAGATGATAAAGAATCTGCTTGCTGTGTGGGAGATCCAGGTTAAATCCCTGTGTCAGGATGATCCCCTGGAAAAGGAAATAGCAACCCACTCCAGTATTCTTGCTTGGAGAATTCCATGGACAGAGGAGCTTGGAGGGCTATAGTCCAAGGAGCCTCAAAGAGTTGGACACAACTCAGAGGCTACACTCAGTGATGATGGTGAGAATGATTGTGACAATGACAGGAATAACATTACTATAACTTTCACCGCCACTGGTATCATCACCTTTCATTTATTGAGTGTGAAGCATTTCAGTAAATACTTGACAAGTATCATCTCACTGAATTGATATAGTAACCCTTTGATGTGAGAAAATTATCAATCCTATTTTACAAAGAGGAGTATGTGAATCAAAGAGGTGAAGAAACTTATTTAGTCACTCTACTTGTAAGGTATAGAAGTTTTCAACTCAGCTCTTCTGGATTCTAAAGTTCTGGAATGTAAGCTCCATGGCAGCACACATTTTGTCATTTTGAGTTTTGAAATTCTGCTATGTTCTTAATGCCTAAAAGAGTGCCTGGTACTAAGAAGACATGCAATAAATATCTATAGATTGAATTAAATAACAAGATATTCCTCCATTTTTTAATTGCATAGATAATTAGAGTTGTGGCATAATTGACTATGACTCTTATTGGAAAGTACAAATTTTAGAGCTTCAGTGATTGGATTCAACTGTTGCCTCGATCACTTATTACCTATGTGACCCCAGGCATGCTTCTTCTTGTCATTTTGGCTTAGTTTAATTATCTATAGAATACAGAAATATGAGTTCCTACTTTTTACAGCATTTGTTACAAGGGTTAAAGTAAACTAGGAGCATTGAACAGTAGTTGGCAGTTTCAATAGTGTACGTATATATATATGTTAATTATTTCTGGTGATTCATATTAACACATTTATTGCTATATAACTTATATAATGTAGAATTCATCCATTTAAAGGATAAAATCAGTGTTCTTTCGTATATTCACAGGTACCTGCAACCATTATTATAGTCAATTTTAGAGTATTTTGTCACCTCAAAAAGAAACCCCACACCCTTTAATTGTCACCCCCAACCTTTCATTCCTCCTAAGCTTTAAGCAACCACTAACCTCCTTTCTTTTTATATTTCTCTGTTCTGGACTTATGAATAAAATCATTTAATATGCAGCCTTTTGTGGCTGGTTTCTCTCACTTACCATAATGATTTCAAGATTTAGCTATGTTGCATCATGTTTCAATAAGTCATTCCTTTTTATGTCCAAGTAATATTTCACTGTATAGATATACCACATTTTGTTTAAACACGTATCAATTAATGAGGATTTGGGTTATCTACACCTTTTGGGTATTATGAATAATGTTACTTGTAAACACATACAGAGGTTTTTGCTTGGACATGTGTTTTCATTTCCCTTGGTTATACTCGTATACCTGGGAGTGAAATGGCTGAAAACTCTATGCTAAATCATTTGAAGAAATGCTAGACACTTTTCCAAAACAGCTGCACTGCTTTACACTCCTGTCAGTAGTCTACAAGTGTTCCAATTTCTCCACACCTTTCCCAACAATATAATTTTATTTTTAACTTATTAACTTTAGAATTAAAGACCATCTAAATATTAGAATTAAGTATTAGAAAATTTATAATTAAATATCTGTCTAAGTATTTTTAAACTATATGCTGGAGTTCAAAATTATTTTAATTAGGTCTGTAAAACTATGGTACATGAACTATTCTACTATTAATATGTGAACTTAACGTGCTATTCCTTGTTACTAAGATATAGTGAACAGATTGCCAAACTCATTCATTCAAAGGGTTGAAAAATTACCTATGTCATGATATAGGTCTTCCTTTGTGGCTCAGACAGTAAAGAATCTACCTGCAATGCAGGAGATCTGGGTTTGATCCTTGGATCAAGAAAAATCCCTGGAGAGGGGAATGACTACCCCCTCCATTAGTCCGGATATGAATTTACACATAATTTGAAATACATTAAGGAAATTCTCTCTTAATGAAACTTTTTAAAATTGTTGCCAAATTATTATTTATTCAAGTCCACTTACCATATAGTGTGCGTGCGTGCTCAGTCATGTCTGACTCTGCAACCCCATGGACTGTAGCCTGCCAGGTTCCTCTCTCCATGGGATTTTCCAGGTAAGAATACTGGAGTGGGTTGCCATTTCCTCCTCCAAAGGATATTCCTGACCCAGGGATCAAACACGCATCTCCTATGTCTCCTGCATTCCAAGGATTCTTTGCCCCTTGAGCCATCAGGGAAACCCATGGAACAAAGACATTGCATTTGCTGAATATGGGGGAAAGGGATTGAGAGTACTTGATTAAATCCAGTTGAAATGATTTTTTTTATGGGTCCTGAATCTTGGAACATGCAGAGATTATATGCAGTACCACAATGAGAGCCAAACAAAAGGGGGGAAAAAAACCCAGTGCTTTATTTAGACTTGATACTAGAATTGATCTAACAAAGCTAAACAAGAGTAAAATATTCTCAAAATGACCTAGAAGCAGAATATTATGGATGATACCAAATCCAGTTTCTTATCGAAGACAGTTGGGCTAGAATACTATTGCACTTGCTCTCACATAATCATTCTGACTTATTAAAAACCCTACTCTTGCCCTGAAACATACTTATACTGTGACAGTAACAAAAGCAATGTGACAAACACATCTGCTTTCTGAAAATATTGCATGTCAGTTGAAACAATGTCTAAGTTTTGTTTGAATTTTGCATAAAAATACCTCTGTTTGCTGCTAAAAAATGTATGCAATTGTCTTTATCATCATTTTAAATTACAGATCATCTTAACATGTCCTTCTCATGAAATGTAAAACTCTGACAATGCTGCCTTGTGTCTATTAAACTTGTAGATGTTACAATATAAGCATCAAAGTAATAAAGTGATTATGAGAATAAACATCAGAATACAAATGATCTTTCTTTTTTTCTAGAAGGAAAACATTTTTTAAAGTGCAGTAGCTACCAGACTGCTTACCTCTGTGAAGGCCTTTATATATATATATATATAAAATAGATGAAAGTGTAACTAGATCTACGATAAAATAAAAATTTAAAAGCAACCTATGTGTCTGCCTTTATATCAAACTCTATAAGATAAACAAAGACTACTTGAAAGTAGTGTTATTAGTTCATTAGCATTGTTTCAAGTGAAAGTTAAATGTTAGTCTTATATAAATACTAGTTAAACATGTGACTTTCTGATTGTGACTTGAAACTAAGATACCTAATTTATCCTTTGGCTTTATTTTTAAACTAATATTACCTAGCTTAGAGAAGAGTAAGTTATTACAACTGTCTGATATCAATTGTCATTTCTGGCTTATTTTCTAGATGGGAAAAATATTCCTTTTTAAGATTATCATTCAGTTTTCTTGAGCTTTTAGCTGATAACTGATATATTCTCCCCTATTTCAAACTCCTCTAGCAGTTCTATGCTGAATTTCTACTTTTTGTGCATTTTCTGTGGAATTTCAGCTTTATTTCAAATCATTTAAAAAAAAAAAAAAAAACAGAAACTCGAATCCCTTCATTTTCCCCCAGCTGAATGAATTGCTTTTAGGTTTGCAACATTCATTAAGCTTGTCTTAATAATGTCAATTCAAATAAAGCATAATAGCTTTAGTGGATAAAATAATGTACTCCAACAACTCATCTCTACTCTAAACTCAAAATTTGATCTTATTTGTAAAAAGAAAATTTTGAGATGTTAGTTAGATAAGGATCTTCAGTTGAAACCATCCTGGATTTAGAGATGCCCTAAATCCAATAACTGGTGTCCTTTTAAGAAGAAACTTGAAAGAATTAGTTGCTCAGTCATGTCTGACTCTTTGGGACCCGTGGACTGTAGCACATCAGGCTTCTTTGTCCATGGACTTCTCCAGGCAAGAATGCTGGAGAGGGTTGCCATTCCCTTCTCCAGAGGATCTTCCCAGTGCAAGGATGGAATCTGGGTCTCCTGCATTGCAAGCAGATTCTTTACCAACTGAGAGGACACACATCAACAGCAAGAAGGTAACCAAATAATGGCAGGACAAGATTGGAGGGATGCAGCTACAAACTAAGGAATGGAAAAATTGTCAAGTGCCCCCAGAAGCTGGAAAGAGCAAGGAAGCATTCTTTTGGGGGCTCTCAGAGGCACTGAGGATATCTTGATTTCAGAATTTGAATCTGAAGAATTGGGAGAGTATAAATTTCTGCTGTCTTACCCAATCTTTTTTTTTCTTTTTTTTTTTGGTAATTTGTTCTGGTGCAAACAAATAATGAAGGGACTATGTTCCTATTCCAACAAAAAGAATACATGAGGATATAAAATAGATTGTTTTATTTTCTGATTATCAAACAAAAATGCATTGAAAGATTATTGAACACCAATCACTGTATTTTATATAATATGTAAATTTTTGGAGGACTGGCATAATCATAAGCAAGCATATCATACAATTGAAACAGAATATCCAGTTTTGAATAAATAGATACCAGGTTCCAGTTTCAGATCATTTACTCAACTGTGAAACATTTAGCAGAAGCCTCTTTGGCACTATGTATACATATTCTAAATTATAGCAAAATGAATGGAATAAGGCCCTTGCCCAAAAGGATCTCAGAGTTTAATAGGGAAGCCAGAGGTAGTAATCAATAAATACAATATTACATATTAAGTGTTACAATGGGCAGATGAATAAAATACTATCATACCATAAGAGAGCAAATATCTGTTTAATGCTGAGCAAGTCCTTTGAGATCTCTGAATATGTTTATTGATCTATAAAATGGAGATAACAGTAACAATTCATAACCTTCCTACCTCTGGAGATTATTTTGAAGATGAAATAAAATAAAATCCTCCTCCTCTGATCCCTCCTTCCTTCTATATTTTTCTTTCCCAACTGTTTTGAAAACCTAATATTGTAAGAGTCCTATGAATCAGACTCTCTCTTAGGTATTTAATATGCATTATTTGAATTATCCTTAAAATAGTTCATCATGGTAAATGAAATTGTGCTAATATTACATATTCGGAAATCGAGGTGTGGGGACTTATACTATGTGCCAAAATTGCATAAATCAGGAAGGAAATATTCTTTTCATCTAAGCCTGTTGTAAGTCTTAGGTATAAATACATAAAAAATAAATATTATACTACTAGAAGTTAATGTTCTATGTGCCTCGATAGCTAATAATAAATTAGATGATGAACAATTCCAACTAGATAAATATTGTATATTCCCTATAGTACTTTATTAGCTCAGAAAGAACATTCTTATGTGTTTCTATAAAGTAGTCATATGCATTGATTTTAATGGTAGGCAATTATATTTGTATTTACCTACTGGATTTCTCTAAGCTAATTTTCCCTTAAAATTTACAATTACATTTATATTAACTGTAAGAATATTCAGTGCTTTTACATATACAAGCAACATGGCCAGCTGTACAATGTGGAGCCTCCAGTATTAGTTTATTTTATATAATGTAGGCAAACTACTATTTTGTTGTTTTTCAGTCACTAAGTTATGACAGCTCTTTGCCACCTCATGGACCGTAGCATGCCAGGCTTCCCTGTTCTTCACTATCTCCCAGACTTTGCTCAAATCCATGTCCACTGAGTCAGTGATACTATGTAACCATCTCATCCTCTGATGTCCTCTTGTCTTTTCACCTTCGATCTTTCCCAGCATCAAGGTCTCAGTCGCTTAGTTGTGTCTGATTCTTTATGGCCCCATGGACTGTAGCCTGCCAGGTTCCTCTGGCCATGTGATTCTCCAGGAAAGAACACTGGAGTGCGTTGCCATACTCTACTCCAGGGGATCTTCCAGACCTAGGAATCAAACCCACATCTCTTGCATCTCCTGCATTAACAGGCGGATTCTTTACCACTAGCACCACTTGGCAAGACAAGACTACTATTAATAAATAGTCTAATTGGGGATTTTCCAATTTAAGCATTTTAATTCTTTGTTCAGTTTCCATCTGGTTAATTCAGGTGCATCATATATGTGAAGAGATCATCTTATTTGTGGAGAAAAGACCAAGGATTCACAATCTAGTTCCTCTTCAGAGTAAGAAGGACTACTCAGTGTGACAATGCTGGGAAAATACAACCTAGAATGAATGCTTGCTTCTTCAGTCTCCCATAACTTCTTTCTCCATTCATTCTCTAGGCTAGTTATTAAGATACAGTGATCGGCAAGATAGAAGCAATCATCTTTTTGCTTACAGAGATTATAGTATATAGATAATTACAATACTTATGATCTCAAAATAGTTTGGCAGCTTTTTACTCAATAACAGAAGTATCCTTTATAATTTTATTTCCCAGAGAATAATTTCTAATCATTTAGTTGCAGCTTTGTTAGTGTTAGTAGCTCAGTCTTGTCCAAATCTTTGTAACAACAGAGTTATAAAGTGAACATTAATACATAGTACAACTAAATATTTACTGTAGCTAAACTCCAATATCTATGATGCTGCCAGATTTCTATAATATGGAAATAAAAGAACTCCTCCTGATTGATCTACGAAGTCTTGAATTATCAAAGACTTACATTAAAACTGCATAACATGGGGTCTGAGCTTTATTTAAACAGGTATTTCATTACCCTAGAGGTTTATCTGCCTCAGGTGTCTTCCCAGTATTTAGCTCTTCATTAAGTAGTTAGCATCTTCCATCTGTTGTGGGTTTTAGTTCTACAGAAGTATCTAAAATATTTTAAGCTTGTACATTTTTTACTGCTTTGTGAATCTACCATATAGATTTTCATATTTTTTTCACAATTTATCACATTGACACATTTACCTCATTGGCATTGTTATTTTCAGCGTCCAGTTCAACATAAAACAGTGGATGGTTTCATTTATCTCTCTGTGTGCATTTATTCTCAGCAGAGCTCTGTATACAGGACATTTTTATTTTTATGATTGGTTATTTATCCTTATTTTTAGAAGAATGAGAGAGTTGTAATTCTTGGGAGCTTTAACAATAGAATTTTATCAGTCAACAAATATTTATTGAGTATCTACTATGTGACAGGCATGATACTTAGGATTGTGGGCTCTGGAAGTAAACTGCCTAGCTTAAAACTCAGCTCTACCACTTATTAACTGTGTGACCTTGGGCCGGCTGCTTAACTCCTCTATTTCATGCTTGAGCTTGTCTATCTGTAAAACACCAAGAATAAAAATAGCAGCTCTATAATAGGGTGTTTGTGAAGGCTAATTGAGTTAATACAGTTGAGCATTTAAAACTATCATACAGTGAGCTCTCAACAAAACACTGTCTGTTATTGTTAATATCAATATAATAATCATTATTTTAACTATGCACTGGGAAACCTTGAGTACACTATAACAGACAAGGAAGAAACTTACAATCCACTGACCAAATCAGTTACTAAAAAATACTTAGAGATTATCAGTGAATTAAATGCTGATATATAAGAAAGTGCCTTGAGTGGTTGTAAAACACTGTGAGAAGGAAAACTTTTTCTTTGAGCTCCCAAGTGAATCACTATCTCATAAAAATGAATTATAGAAAACTACATAATACTGATCTAGTTTGCCTGAAGCATATAATATAAAGTCCCAGTTTAAAAAAAAATCAAACATTTTATTCAGCTAGTGACTATAGTCCAAAAGTAAAAAGCTAAGTTTATTAAGGGCTTTAAACATTTATAAATCTCCAGAGTCACAAGATTTAATACATGGCCCTTAATGTTAAATCAAGTAGTGAAACATAGGTTTCTATCTTGGGCTCATGGGATCAGAATCTTGGCCCAGATGATGAGCTGTTTATCATATTCATTCTAACTGTGGCTCATCTTGAAATGATTAGATCTATTGTTAGGAAGAGACCTTGTCAGCACTAAGGATGCAGTGATTAATAGAAAATTCAGTATAATTCTTTTGGATATATGTCTAAAATCTCAATTGAGACCTGGACCACATTATTAAGTGATTAAAGAAATTGTAATTGCCACCCTTTATTCATATTCAACAACTAAGTAGGAATTAATCATTGCAAGAAAAAAATAGCAGAAAGCAAAATATTTTATCACTAATATTTTAAAGATAGCAAAACATTAAAATGGGCTACAGAAACAATGTTTGATATCATAAGCCAGAAAAAACAAATCATCAGAAATGCTCTAACAAAATCTGGTTTAATTTCAGTGAAGTTCAAATTTACCCTTGGGGCCACCTTTTTTTTTTTCTTTCACTATTATGGCAAACTTAGCTTTGTTTTGTTTGTTTTTACTCCAAAAACAGGTAGACAGTGACTTTCAGTCAGCCCCGTCTGATAATCTCCAGAAGTTTTATCTTAATAGCATGCTGTTTGAAGGTGAGTTAACAGTCTGACATGTTTGTTCAGCACAAAGACATGTTTCCAGGTTGTAGCATATCAATATTAAAAGATCAGGATTGTCTCAGTGTTTCCCTAAATAAGGTCCTGGATAAAATAAGCAGAATTTAATATAGGTACATTTCCTCGGAATGAAGATATATCAAAACAAGTGTCAAGTGAAAGGAGAAAGTTCTGTTAGCTGAAAAAGTATGGTGGTATGATTAGAATTGTAGAGAATTCTGTCAAATGTTTGAGGAAGAGTTGATCCCAAGTATTTTCCAAGAACAGTAAGAGGAGACATGAGGCGTGGGTCGACAGGGGTTCAGGGACGCTGGCAGCAGCAGTACTGGCACAAACCCTCTTGGAGGAGAGTTTCTTACACGGACCATAGAGCTTATAACCTACGACAAAAATATTATGGGACTGGGGGCCTCAGGCCAAGCTACAAGGACGGAGCATAGCATCAGCAGAAAATTGGATTAAAAATTTCCTGGCCATGGCTTGCCCAATAGGGCAAGACCCAGTTTTCCCCACAGCCACTACCTCCCATTGATTTAGGTCATACCTGAATGGTCTAGTGGTTTCCCCCACTTTCTTCGATTTAAGTCTGAATTTGGCAATAACGATTCCATGATCTGAGCCACAGTCAGCTCCCTGTTTTGTTTTGCTGACTGTATAGAGCTTCTCCATCTTTGGCTGCAAAGAATATAACCAATCTCATTTTGGTGTTGACCATCTGGTTATGTCCATGTGTAGAGCCTTCTCTTGTGTTGTTGGAAGAGGGTATTTGCTATCACCAGTGTGTTCTCTTGGCAGAACTCTATTAGCCTTTGCCCTGCTTCATTCTGTATTCAAGGCTAAATTTGCCTGTTACTCAACGTGTTTGTTGACTTCCTACTTTTGCATTCCAGTCCTCTGTAATGAAAAGGACATCTTTTGGGGGTGTTAGTTCTAGAAGGTCTTGTAGGTCTTCCTACAACCATTCAACTTCAGCTTCTTCAGCATTACTGGGCAGGGCATAGACTTGGATAACTGTGATACTGAATGGTTTCCCTTGGAAATGAACAGAGATCATTCTGTCGATTTTGAGATTGCATCTAAATACTGCATTTTGGACTCTTTTGTTGACTATGATGGCTAATCCAATTCTTCTAAAGGATTCCTGCCCACAGTAGTGGATATAATGGTCATCTGAGTTAAATTCACCCATTCCAGTCCATCTTACTCCACAGATTCCTAGAATGTCGATGTTCACTCTTGCCATCTCCTGTTTGACCACTTCCAATTTGTCTTGATTCATGGACATAACATTCCAGGCTCTTATGCAATATTGCTCTTTACAGAACCACACCTTGCTTTTATCACCAGTCTCATCCACAAACGGGTGTTATTTCTGCTTTGGCTCCTTCCCTTCATTCTTTCTGCAGTTATTTCTCCAGTGATCTCCAGTAGCATATTGGGTACCTACCAACTTGGGGAGTTTATCTTTCAGTGTCCTAACTTTCTGCTTTTTCATACTTTCATGGGGTTCTCAAGGTAAGAAGACTGAAGTGGTTTGCCACTCCCTTCTCCAGTGGACCAAATTCTGTCTCTAGACCATTCAAGTATGACCTAGATAAAATCCCTTATGACTTTACAGTGGAAGTGAGAAATAGATTTAAGGGATTGATATGATAGATAGAGTGCCTGATGAATTATGGATGGAGGTTCGTGACATTGTACAGGAGACAGGAATCAAGACTATCCTCAAGAAAAAGAAATACAAAAAAGCAAAATGGCTGTCTAAGGAGACCTTACAAATAGCTGTGAAATGAAGAGAGCAAAAAGCAAATGTGAAAAGAAAAGGTATACCCATTTAAATGAAGAGTTCCAAAGAATAGCAAGGAGATATAAGAAAGCCTTCCTCAGAGATCAATGCAATGAAATAGAAGAGAACAACAGAATGGGAAAGACTAGAGATCTCTTTAAGAAAATTAGAGATACCAAGGGAAAATTTCATGCAAAGATGGGCTCAATAAAGGACGGAAATTGG
Source organism: Oryx dammah (assembly GCF_014754425.2). Taxonomy (NCBI): domain Eukaryota; kingdom Metazoa; phylum Chordata; class Mammalia; order Artiodactyla; family Bovidae; genus Oryx; species Oryx dammah. The sequence goes on along the minus strand of NW_024070207.1, from coordinate 673,973 downwards.
ATGGACCTAACAGAAGCAGAAGATATTAAGAATAGATGGCAAGAATACACAGAAGAACTGTATGAAAAAGATCTTCATGACTGAGATAGTCATAATGGTGTGCTCACCTAGGGCCAGACATCTTGGAATGAGAAGTCAAGTAAGCCTTAGGAAGAATCACTATGAACAAAGCTAGTGGAGTTGATGGAATTCCAGTTGAGCTATTGCAAATCCTAAAAGATGATGCTTTCAAAGTGCTGCACTCAATATGTCAGCAAATTTGGAAAACACAGCAGTGGCCACAGGACTGGAAAAGGTTAGTTTTCATTCCAATTGCAAAGAAAGGCAATGCCAAAGAATCCCCAAACTATCACACCATTAGACTCATCTCACACGCTAACAAAGTAATGCTCAAAAATCTCCAAGCAAGACTTCAGCAATACGTGAACCATGAACTTCCAGATATTCAAGCTGCTTTTATAAAAGGCAGAGGAACCAGACATCAAATTGCCACATCGCTGGATCATCGAAAAAGCAAGTAAATACCAGAAAAACATCTATTTCTGCTTTATTGACTATGCAAAAGCCTTTGACTGTGTGCATCACAATAAACTGTGGAAAATTTTGAAAGAGATGGGCATACCAGACTACCTGACCTGTCTCTTGAGAAACCTATATGCAGGTCAGGAAACAACAGTTAGAACTGGACATGGAACAACAGACTGGTTCCAAATAGGAAAAGGAGTACGTCAAGGCTGTATATTGTCACCCTGCTTATTTAACTTATATGAATAGTACATCATGAGAAATGCTGGGCTGGAGGAAGCACAAGCTGGAATCAAGATTTCCAGGAAAACTATCAATAACCTCAGAAATGCAGAGGACACCACCCTTATGGCAGAAAGTGAAGAAGAACTAAAGAACCTCTTGATGAAAGAGAAAGAGGAGAGTGAAAAAGTTGGCTTAAAGCTCAACATTCAGAAAACGAAGATCATGGCATCCGGTCCCATCACTTCATGGGAAATAGATGGGGAAACAGAAGAAACAGTGGCTGACTTTATTTTTCTGGACTCCAAAGTCACTGTAGATGGTGATTGCATCCATGAAAGTAAAAGGCACTTACTCCTTGGAAGGAAAGTTATGATCAACCTAGACAGCGTATTAAAAAGCAAAGACATTACTTTGTCAACAAATGTCCGTTTAGTCAAGGCTATAGTTTTTCCAGTAGTCATGTAAGGATGTGAGGGTTGGACTATAGAGAAAGCTGAGTGCCAAAGAATTGATGCTTTTGAACTGTCATATTGCAAGATGACTGTTGAGAGTCCCTTGGACTTCAAGGAGATCTAACCAGTCCATGCTAAATGAGATCCATCCTGGGTGTTCATTGGAAGGACTGATGCTGAAGCTGAAACTCCAATACTTTGGCCATCTGATGTAAAGAGCTGACTCATTTGAAAAGACCCTGATGCTGGGAAAGATTGAGGGCAGGTAGAGATGGGGACTACAGAGGATGAGATGGCTGGATGGCATCACCAACTCAATAGACATGGGCTTGGGTGGACTCCATGAGTTAGTAATGGACAGGGAGGCCTGGCGTGCTGCAGTTCATGGGGTTCCAATGATTCGGACACAACTGAGCAACTGAACTGATACTGTTCCCTCCCATTAGGAAACTTACACATGCCTCTTAGCCTCATCCATCAGAAGGCAGACGGAATAAAAACCACAATCACAGAAAACTAACCAAAATGATCATATGGATCACAGCCTTGTCTAATTCAATGAACTTATGAGCCATGCCATGTAGGGCCCCCCAAGACACAAAAGTCATGGTGGAGAGTTCTGACAAAATGTGGTCCATTGGAGAAGGGAATGGGAACCCAAATCGACATTCTTGCCTTGAGGACCCTATGAACAGTATGAAAAGACAGAAAGATATGACACTGAACCATAAACCTCCCAAGTTGATAGGTGTCCAATATGCTACTGGATAAGATCAGAGAAATAGCTCCAGAAGGAGAAAACAGACTGAGCCAAAGCAAAAATGATGCCCAGTTGTGGATGTTTCTGGTGGTGAATGTAAAGTCCAATGCTGTAAAGAACAACCCTGCATAGAAAACGGGTGAATGAATCAAGTTAAATTGGAAGTGGTCAAACAGGAGTTGGTAAGAGTGAACATTATAACCCTGACTGAACACTAACCAAAAGCAGTGTTAAGAAAACAAAACCATACTACTAACCAATATCTTTCATGTGTGTTGGCAAATCAAATTCAACAATCTATAAAAATAATCACACACCATGATAAAGAGTATTCCAGGTATGCAGGACTTGTTCAACTTTGGAAAAATAATGTCATCTACTATCAAAACAAGCCAAGGAAGAAAATTATATGGACCTATCAACTGTCACAGAAAACACATTTTGAAATCAAGTTAGACCATGTGAGTTACTGGGCACAGAAACTTTCTGTGTATCCTATTTCTTGTTTATGGGGAATAAGCTTCAGCCTCTATGACTTTCAGGGCTTCCCTAGTAGCTCAAATGGTTTAAAAAAAAAAAATCTGTCTGCAATGCAGGAGACTTGGGTTCAGTCCCTGGGTTGGGAAGATCCCCTGGAGGAGGGAATGGCAGCCCACTCTGGTATTCTTGCCTAAAGAATTCCATGTACAGAGGAACCTGGCAGGCTACAGTCCATGGGGTCACAAAGTCAGACACAACTGAGTGACTAACACTTTCACTTTCTATGACATTCCCTGAGTTCCAAGGGGCAGTTCAAATGGTTGCTAATCAGGGAAGGGAAAACACGCAGAGGCAAGGGAGGAGCAGTCAAGAAACAATACTGCAGCCTTGGAGCAGGGTTCTGGCTCTGCCTCAAGATCTTTGAGCTTCAGTATAACTAAAACCCACAACAGATGGAAGGTCCTAACTACTTGATGAAGTGTTCTTCCTTCCAGAGAGAAGGTCACAGTTTGATAACCTTGAGAACCACAGAAGCTCATCAGGAGACCACCTGAGGCTAGATGAAAAGAATGCAGACCTTGCACATAACCCTAATCCTTATCAGCAACCCCACAATTGAACTATTGCCATAAAACTCCTCACTAAATACCCCTAATTGGGACACACAGTTTTCAGGGCACAGGCCCACTGTGGCCCCCTTTGCCTGACAAAGCAATAAAGCTTTTTTTTTTTCCTACAACACCCCAAACTCTGTCTCTGAGATTCAATTCAGCACCAGTGCACAGAGGCCAAGTTTCAGCATCAAACTGGCTATTTTCAAAAAGACAACAAATGACGAGTATTGCAAGGATGTGGAGAAAAAGGAATCTTCATGCACTGTTGGTGGGAATGTAAATTGGTGCAGCCACTATGGAAAAAATATATAGAGATTCTTCAAAAATATTAAACATTAAACTACCAGAAGCACAATTCCTAAAAGTAAAATTAATCACGTTTCATCAAAATTTAAAATGTTTATGTGAGACCCTGTGAAGAGGATGAAAATACAAGCTGTGGTTTGGGGGAATATATTTGCAATTCATATATCTGACAAAGGGATCGTATCTACAGTATAGTAAAGAACTCTTAAATGCAACTTATGAAAAAAAAAAAAACCTCGGGTAATCTATTTAGAACATGAACTAAAGGTATGAACAACCGTTTCCTTAAAAAGGGTATACAGATAGCAAATAAAAAGATTGTCAGCATCATTAATATCTTAGTCTTTTGGGGCTGCAATAAATAGGTAACATAAACTAGGAAACTTAGACACAAAAAAATATCTTTTTCCCACAGCTCTGGAGGCTGATAAGTCTAAGATTTGGTTGATTCAATGTTTGGTGAGGGACTAATTTCTGGTCCGTAGAAGGTCTTTTTGCTGTGTTCTCACATGGTGAAAGGGCAAGGGAGCTTTCTGAAACTTCTTTTATAACGACATTAATTCCCCTCATGCCCTGGTCTCATGACCTAATCATCTTCCAAAAGCCTCACCTCCTAATACCATCACCTTGAGGGGTAGAATTTCAGCATATGTATGGGGGGTGGGACACATATATTCATACCATGGCAATTAGCCATCAGGGGAATGCAAATTTAAACCATAATGAAATAGTGTTACACATCTATCAGAATGGCTAAAGTTAAAAAAGAAAAGTAACAACGCCAAATATCAGAGAGATTTCAAAGAAAATGGATCACTTATTCATGGGAATAAAAATTGTACATACACTGTGGAAATCAATTTGATGATTTCTTATGAAATTAAACATGTGACCCAACAATTACACTTTTGGACATTTATGTCAGAAAAATTAAAACTTACATCTACACCAAAACTTGAACACTAATGTTCATTGCACCTTATTTCGTAATAGTCAAAAATTAGAAACAAGTCAGACGCCCATCCACAAGTGAATGGTTAGGCAAATTATGGTGTCATGGTATTAATATCATGAAATGCTGCTGCTGCTGTTGCTTCAGTCGTGTCTGACGCTGCGCGACCCCATAGATGGCAGCCTTCCAGGCTCCAAGGTCCCTGGGATTCTCCAGGCACAAACACTGGAATGGGCTGCCATTTTCTTCTCCAATGCATGAAAGTGAAAAGTGAAAGGGAAGTCGCTCAGTTGTGTCCGACTCTTAGCAACCCCATGGACTGCAGCCCACCAGGCTCCTCCATCCATGGGATTTTCCCGGCAAGAGGACTGGAGTGGGGTGCCATTGCCTTCTCCACCATGAAATGCTACTCAGCTATATAAAGGAACAATTGAAACATACAATAACTTGGGTGTATTTTGCTGAGTGAATTATCCCTAAGGTTATAAACTGTATGATTTGATTTATTACATTCTTAAAAATCTCAAAATTATAAAATTTGAGAATAGATTAGTAGTTGCCAGAGAGTACACATGGGAAGGAATGGTGTGAAGGAGATGAGTATGGTAATAAAAAGGCAACAAGAGGAAAATTTTGGTGATGGAACTGTTTGATTTACTGACTATGGAGGTGGGTACATAAGTATACACGTGATAAGGCTGGAAAGATTTCATCATGGGAAGTATTGGATTTGGACACAACTGTAGCACATCTTTCCTGTGTGCTGTAAGGGACAAGATCCATTAGGAAGAATATATTGTGTTTCATGTCACTGCACACCATTTCTTTGTTGATGCTTTCATTCAATTCTTTCGAATTTTACTTTAGCACTTGTTAAAGAAAATAAGATGATACATATCTCCACTCTTTTTGTTTAGAGTTATTCTCATTTGTGTGGTCCTCAGTAACATCACAGTCAATGGTTCTTTTTTTATTATTATTACTTTCTGCAAGGTGAACCTATTTTATAATAACTATGTATAAAATATGATGGAATTTATTTGGACCACTATTCTCACTTATATTTAAATGCATACTATTAAAATCAGTGCAACTTTATCATTACTATTGCAATATCAGCTCCTTGTATCATCACATGAATATATACTAAGCAACATTTTTCTTGGGCAGAGTAACCTGCATTAAAAATGTATACACAAACTATCCTCTTGTTCATAATTTCAAATTTTTTGCTGAGATTAATAAAAACTGAAAACTCCTAGAGCAGTATTAAACTGTGATTGTCTGACATGGAGACACTTTTTTAGCCTGTTTCTAGTCTAGTCAAACGGCAAGCTTCAAGTGATTGAGAAAAGTTAACTGTTTAAAAAAATACTAATTATATAGCAACTTTTGCAAAGACATGTACAGTTTTTCATTAGCAGAGTCACATATTTGTCCGACAGTATAATTGGGAAAATTGACCAAATGATTATTTAAAGTGCAAAATAAAATAAAATAAAACTTTAAAATGTAGTCTTTAAAATTTAAAAGGTAAAGGTGAATTTTATTGTATATTTAACTATGCTTCAATGAAAGTGTAAAAATGCTAAGGACATTCTAAGTGATCAGTTCTGCTTGACAGAATTTGAAGCTGATCTTCACCTTTCTCTAAGTCGCTGTACTTTAATCGTAGGTAGAACCTATGAGATGTCACACTTACGATTATATTATATGACATGAGCCCTTTAAAAGCAGAGTTTTCTCCAGCTCGTCAAAGAAACAGAAGTCAAAGAGATGCAGAACAGTTTTTCTGGAAGAAAAAATATAATTCCTGTTGTGAACTGCCTATGTTGAATGTCACATATCAAGGAACTTGGAGTGAATTCTTGAGTTAAACTCAGCCAACAGCTAGCAGATAAATGAGGGCTATAGTCCTACAACCACAGATGAATTTTGACAACAACTAGTATGCTGGTAAGATGACTTTGAGCCCCAGATGAAAATCACAAGCCTGGTCCATGCTTTAATTTCAGGCCAGTGAGTCCCTGAGCAGAGAATCCACTCACTGTGACTGGACTTCCAACCCACAGAAACCATCAGGTAAAAAAAAAAAAAAAAAATGATGTGTTAGCTAGCAAGAGAAAGCAAGTTGATGCTTATGTAAGTATTCACTGGAACATTATTTCAACTTTGTTATATATTTAAACAGTCTTTTAATTAAATGTTGAGATAAGAAGAAAAAGGTTGAACAATATACTTGTTAATCTTCACAATAAACTGTGGTCTCATTATAAAAAAAAAAAAGGTGCTGCTTACTAATCTCAAGCATAATTCATCTGAGCCTGTGCCAGAGGGTGCAGATAAGGATTACTACAGTGTATGGTGCATGATGAAGGAGAAAAAAAAGTGTTCTGAGTTGCAATTACAATGTTCAATCAGACAGTTGGGTCAGTTAATGTATGAGCTAAAGGTTGGCATATCAATCTCCTTAGCTGTCTGGAAAGAGAATATGACTATTGTCCATGATACGGAGCTGCATGATTCAGTGAAGATCATTTAAAATGTCTCATAGACAAATATATATATATATATATATATATATATATATATATATATATAATTTCAATTGCAGTTCCTCTGTATTAGTACTTTTAAGTTAATTTTCATGATTAGGTATATTAAAGTTTATTGAAAGTAAAATTTACCATGGATATCATATTGCAAAACATATGTGCTTCCCATTTGAAACCAATTTATTTCTCTGCAGATGGATTTTAACTTGGCATCTGCATAGCACTAACCATCTATGCTACCACTAAATCTATGCCTCGTGGACTTCAAAACCACAAGCTATATGCGAAGTAACTAAACAAGAAAAAGAAATGGCCAAATATCAGTCCAGTGCTTCACAGAATGGTTTTCGATAGCAGATTTCAGAGTAAATGCAAAATACTGATTTCATATCCCTGCTTCTTAAATGAATATTTAAGGAGTAACCCATTCATTTCATAAACTCTTATTCCAAAACCCAATATATGGGACATGGAACACAAATGAATGAGGAATGAATGGTGGCCGGAAATAAAGACAGATGATATCTGGTGAAATGAAGTGAAATGACTATAAGCAAATTAAATAAAGCACCTATTTCAAAGACTTGCAGAGAGTTAACAAGTATATAACAATGGATAGAAAGGAATTATAAAAAGCAAACCAACTAATTAATTTTTCTAAAATAAATGAATGTTTTGTCGTAAGCACCTATGAGCCACCAGGCACAGACTGAACATATAAGTTTCTATTAAGAGCTTCTGAAAATTGTGGGTATGTAAGTATATGCAATATTTATAATTTTTAAAGTGCAGTTTATTGACCACTTACTATTTACTAAGCACTGCACTTTACATGTATTTTATTTACACTATTAATGTAATGGTGAGAGTTAGATATAACTGTTTTCACAGTCTAGCCTACTTAATCATATAAATGGAAAACACTAAGAACAATTATAAATAATAACAAAAGCTAGAATTTATGAGTACATATTGAGAGTCAGATATTATTATGAGCCCTTGTGTTATTATTATCTGTATTATCTCATTTAATCTGTGCAATAACTCAAAGAGACGAGTATTTTGTGTTTAAACTTCCAGTATATAGATGAAGAAAGTGTAGCACCGAGTTGTTATATAACTCACCCCAAATTAGTCAATGTATATCTGCTTGAATTTTATCATCATGCATATGCTAGTCTGCCTAGTGAATATGATATTGTCCACAAGTAACTATATTATATAATATGATCACTGACAGATATCTATATAAAATACTCACAGTACACACATTAAAAGTATTTCAAAGCAAGATAAAAAGTCAACATTTTTCAAAATAATGAGGTGTTGTTTTAAAATGTTTGTTTTCAAAAATTTCTGAAAATTGTGAGAACATCCTACTATGCTCAAAACATACAATTTGGGCTGAGGTTTGTTTTATTCCAAAGATGTGCAAGTTTATCTTGTAAATAAGGCACTTAAGTCTATGAGCTTTCTGTGGATAAAATACTGGAATACACTTACTTTCATCATGACAGACAGAAACATGAAAACATGTAGATAGACTACTCAACCACAGGCTAATTTAATGCCCTCAATAGGTAAACTCATTACTGTTCTGAAGCTGCAAACAATCAGCCTCTGTAATTCTGTACTAAGTTGCTGATTTGTTTTAACCATGCCTCAGTATAAATGATTTCATAGATGATGGACTTGTTTCACCATCTGTAATTAAGTATGGGCCCAGAAACCAAAGGAAACAACAATAAATATGGAACCGAAAACTGAAAAAAGTCTTTGCTTTAGAACACAGGGCAGGATTAAGGAGGTACTCATTATAACTACTTACTGGGTATTGAAAAAGGAATTTATACATTCTTTTGAATTTGTATCCTGGTACTGACAGATGGATTACAACAATCATAGAAATAAATTTCATTTTAAATAGTAATAACTCTTTTATTGTGGACTTACATTGTGTCAGGCATTATTCTTTAATTGTACATGCATTATCTTATTAAACTCTCCAAATACACTTTTGCGTTAAGAATTGTCACTATCCCACTTTACAGATGAATTAACTGAAACATACAGAACTTAACCGATTGTATGTGTGTGTGTGTTAGTCACTCAGTCATGTCCAGCTCTTTGCTACCCGATGGACTGTAGCCTGTCAGGCTCCTCTGTCCATGGGACTCTCCAGGCCAGAATACTGGAGTGCGTTGCCATGCCCTTCTTCAGGGGATCTTCCAGACCCAGGCTTCAAACCCAGGTCAACGGCATTGCAGGCAGATTCTTTACCATCTGAGCCACAAGGAAAGAACATATTTAACTGATTAAATGAAGTTAAAAAAAAAAAACTTGCTCATAATGACAAAGCTAAATTGAGCAGAGAGAGGATTCCAACACAAAAATCTGATTCCAAAATTTGCTCTACGGACAGTATTAAAGTAATTGATAAATTTATTGATTTTTATGGATTTCATTTTCCCAAATCTAAATCTAATTATAAATTTCAGGTAAATGGTAAAGAGTACTTCACTATTCAATTTTATAGGTACATTTTTTTAAAAACCAAGTACCTCTTCCTACAGAAGACCATGTTTTCCTCTGTAAATGAAAGATGAAAATGAAAACAAATTCCACTTTTGAAATAAGTATAAAGCATAAATAAATCAAGATAATACAAAATATAGGAGGAAACATTAAATAACAAAAGATGTATTTAATCTGGAAAAAAAGAAAAATGAGGAATGAACTATTAGAATTTTCAAAAAAAAAAAAGAATTCCTTACAGAATACCTCATTATTACATAGATGTAAGATAAAATGGGTGATTTAAACATAAATAGCACTCATCTTTAAATTAAAATTTCATTAAAAATCTACTAAAACATATGATTGCCTATAAAAGAGTTCTAACCTTGAAATTTACAATACTCATTTTGAGTGAATTTATTCCCAGTGTCAAATTAGAACAGTATGCTCTTTGTGAAAGTCACCATGTCACAACTGATAGAAGTGAAAAGGAACAATGGAATACTAGTTGATCTCTATATATAAAATTCACATTTTAGAAATGACTTAAAAATGAAATTAGTCTCTTTTCACACAGATTACAACCTAACAGGTATATCCTGGGGGATGTCTTTTTATTTTTGTTCTTTGACAACTTTTAAGGATTTGAATGCACAGTTTCTAAGTTGGATCTAAAATTGTCATTTGTTTAGCAAATGATTTTGCCATCCCAAATTATCTTTATTAGAGAAGAAAAAAACAAATTAATAGATCTCTTTATTGATAATGTCAGTGAGTATCAAGCTGCCTAAAACAGTATTTCACTTGGATATTGTGGACAGTACCTAATAAGGCCACTTAATAGAAATTTATTTTCTCTTTGTGAGCCTATTAAAAAGCACCAATATATTAACCAGATAAAAGATTTTACCTTAGCTAGGATATTTCTGTAATAAAGTAAACACTCTTTTCTAGACTTTGTTGTGCATAGTAAAAAAAGGCCAGTGTAGCTAGCATCACCCTATCAGGTTTCTCTTTTTACTGGCTTGATTCTTATTAACAATTTTGGGAAATTATTCTAGCTTTAAAAAAATTATGTCTTCTTTACCTTGTATACATTTTCCCAATCAATAACCCTTTGTTTGAATATTCTAGTGGGGTATTACAGCAGTCAGGTGAAATTTTAGAAACTCAGAAATGTCAGTGAGTCATGAGAGGAACTGGTTAGGAAAGTAACACAAGGACTAGGGCTACTATTACAAATTTTAAAATTAAAAAAAAACATTGTTAAAACATATATAAAATAATTGATTTCATTTTTTGTTGCCCATTCATTGTCTAAAATGCAAATTAATATAGATCACTTCCAAAACTATGTTTCATTAAAAAAAGACCCCACTTTCCCATCTCTAAGTTTTAAATCCCATTCATCAACAATACTACTTAGTCAAGACTACAGGAGGGGACCTGGAATTATTTCTCAGATCTCAGCTGACTGGGCCTTAACTTGATTAATCACCACAATATATGAGTTCTTTGATCTTCACATGTCTAAAATAGTTAATGTACTTCAATCTACTTAATATGTACTTAACAGAGCAAAAGTATTAGATTTCTTTGTTAACATTGTGAGAAATAGAATATACTTAATAGAAAGTTTTAGCTTCTTAGCATCTAAAAGGTAAAGAACTTTTTATTATGGAAATATCAGGATAAGGTAAAACAATAGAGATTGGTTATGCCATCTAAGCCGATAGTATCTATTTTTCTTAGGAATACATCAATTGAAACTTGAGTTGACAAGTTTTTCCAAGAAGAAAAACCAAAATCCTGCACATAGATGTACAGAAGGGACAACAGCAAGTTCTGGGGTGCATTGCAATCTATTGTTTGATCAACAATCTCTCAAAAACTTTGAGAGATTACACTAGCTACAAAAGCAAAATTAGAACTGCACTTGCAGTTCAAGCAAGTGCAAAGATGAATTCCTCTCAACATGATCCCACTACATGGGTTTCCAAATTGGCTCTTTAATAAGTTGACCACTTTTTCCTTTTTCTTTCCCTTATGGGAGAAGGAATATAAAGACAGCTTTGAATGGTGGAGGGCTGCTTTGCTGGCTTTATCAAAGCTCTAGAGATATAAACCAACACTGTAAGTTTCTAGTCATGATAATGAAATAACAAAGGCCATTTGCAGAAAACTTTGAGAGATTACACTAGCTACAAAAGCAAAATTAGAACTCTTGTATTACAAGGGAGAAAATACTTGCAAGTTGATTTTATTTATATTCTGTTTCATGTTATCATTTACACTGTACCACCCTTATCAGAAAACATGTCTATTAGGGTAAGGAGCCTTATTTGTCAAAATTTTTACATAATTGGTCAAGATCTAACAATGTCACTGTGACAATATTACAATGTTACTGAAATCATAACCCGAACCTGACAGCTGGAATTCAGTGCAACCCAAACATACAAAGCCTCCAGGAGTCTCAGGGTTATTTTTGAAAATCCAAGAATACAAACGAGAATCATCTATGTAAGCAAGCTACTGCATTCCTAGACTGTAATATAGCTATAAAAAAAAGAAAAGAATACATTTTGTGCTTGTATTTATTTTTATTTCTTATTGTATCAGTGAGTATTTTCAATTAAAAAAAAATCATGCTTCTGAGGTTTCTTTCCTACTATGTTAAAATATAGTTTGAAGGTATATAATTTATAAAGAATATATATGTTATCCTTTGCAATACCTAGCTGAAGGAATTCTTTTTATTACCTTTTAATGGACCAATTCTTAAGAAAGACAGGTTTAACAAATGATAAAAATTCTTCTTTCTGAGAACTTGAGTAAAATATGTTTGCTCCTCCATGGTCCACTTACTAAAGTGACAGCTTTCCCCAGATGTAAATGCTAACAATAGGAAACAGAAAAAGTGCTTTCGAAGCTATAATAAGAATAATAATCCTTACATTATTTATTGTTTCATTTAGAACAAACAATGTGATATTCTACGTCTTCTGTGAACTTTGTCATAAAATGGTACAATTCATACTCATCATGTATATGCACAAGTCCCTTGGGAAAGAAGGCTTAAAAATGAACAACTATGATGAGTTTGCTGAATGCCAATATGAAGATGCATGCTAAAACTACCTTATACATTAGATTTGATATTGTCTGGTTTTGAGTACTTAGTTTGAACTGTCTGCATTGAGTACATGCTGTCATGCCTTAATAATGATAACTCTGCAGAGAATATTGTCCCCTGAATCTCCTCTGGTATGGTTAAGCAAGGCCCTTCTTTCTCCATTTTGGCAGCTGCTGTGGCAGATCAGCTTGTCAAATCTATGTAGTTATCACTTTCTCTGCATGCTCTGACTAGCCAGTCTTCTCTTTGTAGGTAACTTTTAACTCAGTACAACTATTGACACACCATTCATTTGTTTGTTTGTTCAGTTGCTCAGTTGTGTCCAACTCTTTGCAACCCCATGAACTGCAGCATGCCACGCTTCCCTGTCCTTCACTATCTCCAGGAGTTTTCTCAAACTCGTGTCCATGGAGTTGGTGATGCCATCCAACCATCTTATCCTCTGTCATCCTCTTCTCCTCCTGCCTTCAACCTTTCCCAGCATCAGAGTCTTTTCTGGGTCAGCTCTTTTTTTTATCAGATGGCCAAAGTATTGCAGCTTCAGCTTCAGCATCAGTCCTTACAACGAATATTGAGGGTTGATTTCCTTTAGTATTGACTGGTTTGATCTCCTTGCAGTCCAAGGGGCTCTCAAGAGTCTTCTCTAGCACTACAGTTGAAAAGCATCAATTCTTTTGGCTTCAGCCTTGTTTATGGTCCAATTCTCACATCCGTACATGACTACTGGAAAAACCATAGCTTTGACTAGACGGACCTTTGTTGGCAAAGTAATGTCTCTGCTTTTTAATATGTTCTCTGGGATTTTCATGGCTTTTCTTCCATGGAGCAAGTGGTTTTAATTTCATGTCTTCAGTCTCAGTCCACAGTGATTTGGGAACCCAAGAAATATAGACTGTGCTATTTAATGCTGTAGAGTTTATGCCAATCAAAAGCAAATGATGCATTTAAAAAGAACATATTTTTCCTAGAAAAGAAGTAAGTATATCTCCCATTTTAGACACTAATTATAACAATATTATTGAATTATCTGATTGTCTTGGGTCCTTGATGACCTCCTAGAACATGAGGTCTAAAAATATTGTATTATTCTATGAAAGTCAAGCTGTTAAACCAAGTGAGTACTGACATAGGAAATTGAAACCACTATGTTTTCACATAGTCATAAACTTGGAATTTCCTTTCATTTGGGAGCATGCCTTTCAATGAGTACTGCAAAAAGCATGAGGTATGTTGTAAAGAATGTAAAAAGGTATAATTGAAACAGCACTGCTCTTGCATCAATGACTCAGAGTAGTCTTTACTAGTTAAGACTCAAACACACTTGAAATATCTGTGGATAGTAGAACTACTCTATAGAGTCAAAAGTACCCATAGTTTTAATGTATATTCTTCACTACATTGGTTTCAATTAAATATATATATATATATGCATATATCCAAAAATTCAGAAGTGAAAATAATTTCTCTTTGAGCTAAAGCACATACATAGATGACTAGTTCCAACAGTGATTTGAATTAGCCTTATACCATAAAGCATAGGATAAAATAGAGAAACCATTAGCAAAAATGGAAAAATTATAATTCAGGACCTGAGAAATACATACTACCATAGCTCATAGGTGTTTTAATTTTATAGTCAATCAATGAAATTTGCTCTGACCTTGCATGACAAAGAAAGCACAAAAAATCATAAGTTACTATCAAGGCCTATGGCATGCAGTTCTAGGAACATATGAGTTGCATATTAAATTATGTAAAATGTTGTATAATAATTTCTATCTTATTAAACAAATGAGAAAATACTATGTGCTAATAGGTGCTAAGTATGACAATAAAAAAAGAAATAAACATAATCAAAGAGGTCATAGGTTATTACGATAGTATACTACCAAATATAAGGAAGCAATCCACAATGTGAGCTGTTTCTTAAGAAAGTACATTTGTGTGAGGCTCTAGAAGTCATTAAGTGGGGCTTAGGGTGCAAAGAATTGAAAGAAGCAATGGATAAAAATAGGCAAGGAGTTCGGATGAAGTCAAATTTTACTGCTGACCTATATTTAGGCCATGCCTGAATGTCAGCATGAACAAGCTTTCTCTTTGTTGCGAGTCTCTAAATTACATTGTCAACCTTGCTTGCAACTCTTTGTGACCCCATAAACTGTAGCCTGCCAGGCTCCTCTGTCCATGGGATTCTCCAGGCAAGAATACTAGAGTGGGTTGCCATACCCTCCTCAAGGGGATCTTCCTGACCCAGGGCTCAAACCCATGTCTCTTACATTTTGTGCATTGACAGGTGGGTTCTCTACCACTAGTACCACCTGAGAAACTCCTTGTCAACCTTGGACTCATTGTATATAACTCTATGTCCTGGAAAAAAAATAAGTGACTATATGCACTTACACATGGACATGTGTAATTCCCCTATGGGCAACAAAACCATATTAATTGGCAAGTAGAGTTGTATGCACTAACCTTTAGAGAGTTACAAGTAAGACAGATATTCCAATTTCTAAGAATTTCAGAAGGAATTCAAATATTTTATATGCACAGGGCATTTGGGGTATCTTTTAAAATTTTGGAGATGTAGCAAATGGCAACCCACTCCAGTGTTCTTGCCTGGAGAATCTCAGGGACGGGGGAGCCTGGTGGACTGCTGTCTATGGGGTAGGACAGAGTCGGCTACGACTGATGCGACTTAGCAGCAACAGCAGCAGCAAAGTTGCAGAGTGCACCATCTAGTGGTTTAGTGTAGTACATGACAATATCCTCTAGTGTTAGATTGCAGAGTTCTTATTTTGCAGTTTTGTTTTACAGTTGTGTTACCCCTTCTGTTTGCCTTTATTGCCATTCACCATAGTGCTCCATTCTTTTGAAGAGAAATGAACACAATTAACATAGCGTTTATAATATCCCCTTCCATAAATCTGTTCTGTCATTGTTCATCTTAAACTATAGAAACTTCATCAAAGACACCTGATTCATGCAATAATAATAGCTGTGATATATATCATGGTCAAAGAATGGGTGAATCCCAAATGCAATCATCCATCTTCCCTCATAAAACTAATGTTATGTTTGAAGCAGTATATGGACCTTTGCCTTCCTCATAGTTTCTCAAATCAACTGTCAAGCCTACATTGAAATTTTGTCTTCATAGTCACATTTGACTTGAAATATTTCTTTGTTTACTCCAGCCCAAAGATGTACTCAAGAGTTTCATGATGGCCCCATGAGGCTTTGCAGGATAATACAGGATTATGAATTGGGACTTCCCATGACCAATTACATCCTGGGAGAGAAGTGTATCTTACTAGCCCATCTTCATAGAACTTAAAATTGACATATGTCTAGTTATTTCTTCTTTTGCATGCATTTTCACATGCCAGATGATGCTTTTCACAAATTTTAAGATTCTCATTCAACTCCTGTTAATGACTAAAGAACAGAAAACTGCATATTTAGCTCTAGAAGTATATAACTATATCTCTACACAGCTACAAAGAGCAATATAAACATATTAAAGGCCTTGCAGGCCTCATACAAACAATAAGGCTCCTAGCACTTGGTTACCTTAATCCAGAATAGAATTTCCCCAGTTCACCAACTTAAACTCTGACTGATATTTTTATTGCTATTATTATAACTGTTGGAAATAATGGGGGAAAAAGAGAAAGATTTTCAAGGATATTCATTCTTCAAGATAATTTGGATTTTTTTTCTTAGACCTTCAGCTATAGAATATGAAACATTACACAGAAGAACTACAATTATTTTAAATAAATAAAAAGTTTCCTCTGTAGCATACTTTTTCAGTTAGTAAACAATTAAATAGCTTATATCTAATTCTCTTCTAAAGAAATGGCAACCCACTCCAGTATCTTTGCTTGGAAAAATCTCATGGACAAAGGAGCCTGGTGGGCTGCAGTCCATGGGGTTGCAAAGAGTCAGGCACGACTGAGCGACTAACACTTATTTACTTACCTCAAAATGGGTATATTTGGGAAAACAAAAAGAAAAAAATAAAATGCTCTTCTCTACTAAGACAGAGTTAATGAAGAAAATTAGAATCCTCTTTCTATTTTTACTTTGGTCGAAGTTACCTGTTATACATAGACAAATTCTCTATTAGAAATGAAGCGTTTATTGAAAAATGTCTAAAGCTGCTATCTTTGTTCTCCATATTCTCAGATTTTAGTGAAGAATTGCAGTGATTTTACTGCTTATTCCCTGTTGCTACATTCTGTACTTTCAGACTATATTCTGTACTTGTGGCAGATTGAAAATAAGAAATCCCTGAAACAGTGACAAATGTACTTCATCGCCTTTCTGCACAGCCATTTTCTCTTGTGGTAAGACTAGCAGCAGAGAATCAAATTGGAATGTCTTGCAGTGTATGACTTCTCCGGAGTATTTGCTGACAGTGGCAGAATATTTGTCAATAGCTCTGCAAGTTGTATAGCAACTTCCTCCTGTTGTCTCTTTGTCACTGAAAAGTGAAGGAACAAGTTCCCTGGACATCAACTCTATTGGTCACTCTAGCAACATTCATAGTCACCAAACCAAGATAACTTTGGGTAGAGAAATGCCCCTGCCTTCCAACATGAGA
The DNA here is from genome assembly GCF_014754425.2 of Oryx dammah. Lineage (NCBI taxonomy): Eukaryota > Metazoa > Chordata > Mammalia > Artiodactyla > Bovidae > Oryx > Oryx dammah. Next base: position 656,845 of record NW_024070207.1, on the reverse strand, counting down.
GATATATAAATTCATACGCATAGACAGAAATGCTTTAGAATAAAATTGGGATATAAAAAAAAATAAGACAATGGGAGAGCAATGTAAGTTCCAAGGCATGCTCTGAGTATGCCTGTTCAAATTATCTTAAGGTTATGTTTTACCTTATCTGGTGTCCAAATTGCAAAAAAATAAAAAAGCTAATTCTTTTTGTACATGGATATTGTTCTCATACAATTTTCCTTAAACTTAAAATAGTTCTCAACTATTTTTATCATAAGTATAATTTCAGAATATGAATAAGATTTTTGCTTTACAAAGATGGGATAATTTTACTTTCAGATTATCCAAATTTTCTGTGATTGCCCTCCAATGACTTTAATAACCTAATGTGATCAATAGGACATTAGTTAAAAAAAAGTTATCAACAGTTCTGAGTTCTTCTACTTGAAAACAATTTTAATACTCTTTTATAGGTATTGTGAACCATGCCTAACTAGGCATTTTTTTTAGAAATCTTTTTTTAGGGTGGCCAGAAACTATTTTTCAATAAAGTAAGATTGTAAAATAAAAATCATATAGCTTCGTTCACTGACTATACCAGAGCCTAGGCTGCATAGCAACTGAGGTCATTCTCTAATAAATAAATATGTTAAGTTACAACTTCTTTATTTTATTTCAATTTACCCAAAATAAACATTAAAATCTGATTTTTGACTTGTCAGTGGCCTGAATGGTTAATGAGTTAATATAAAATTGGAAATGCTAAGATATAATTATACCGAGAAAAAACTTATGTCAATGCTGTCACTTTTCTGATATTAGCTAACTATTTCAGGTGCTGTCATGAAGTTTCAAATCTAGACTTTTTCTCCACTCTGGGCTGCTAGTGCATCTTGACAGTATTAATGGCTCCTTAATGGAATTACACACTAAGCTGAAAGTACAGCTCTTTAAGCATTAGCATTTATATTTCAGAATCACTTAACAGGGAATAAAACAAGTTTAAATTCTTCTGTGCCAAGCAATCCTACCACTCAGTTATCTTCGGGAATTGTCTGGGAAGAAAAATGAGATCTTCGAAAAATGAGGAGGGACCTAATGGCTACTGCATGTTGTCCTTATGATCTGATTGCTACTCTTACCACCACAGATGCCATTTTTGTTTCTCCTACTACAACTTTACTCATGCTGTTGACAATTTTCTCACTTTAGATCTCACTAGAATATTCTCCTTTTCTTTTTTCCTATCCAAATGTATTCATCTCCGAAGTCCCAGCTCTAATCTCACCCTTTCTAAGAAGCTTTACTGGATAGTATAGCAACTATCAGTGACATCAGTCTGTAACTCCTACACTACTTTGCCTCTGCAATGCAACATTTTAGCACTTAATTAAAGCAGATTTGTGTCTTTTAATGTGATTTTTCTCCCTGTAACCTAGCAGGACCCTATGGGAACTTCCCAGGACAGACATCTTCCCCCATATCCTCATCTATAGCTTCTCTCTGAAGCATTCAGATAATAGTATCTCATGTATATTTCTGGAGTTTCCCAGATGCTAAAAACCACCACCAAAGGGAAGAAATTAACTACTTGATGGTCATGAACACTTAGTTCCCAGACTTTTTGGTGCCTAAGGATAAATTGCCATGAATGAATCAGAATTGTTCATGAGGTGATCACATATGCTGGGATGCCTCTCCCTCACATGGCCTTTAAAACTGCTTTGCTGAAGTTCTTCGGGGAGTTCTGATTGTTGGAGAACAAGCCACTCATTCTTGCATGGCCCTGCAGTAAACTTTCTTTGCTCTGAAACTCTAGCTTTTTGGTTTCTTTGACCTCATTGTGCATTCAGGCACACAAACCTTTGCTTGGTAACACTGGGGCTTCCCAGGTGGTGCGGTGGTAAAGAATCTGCCTGCCAATGCAGGAGACACAAAACATGCAGGTTCAACCCCTGGATAGGGAAGATCCCCTGGGGGAGGAAAGGACAACCTGCTCCAGCATTCTTGCCTGGAAAATTCCATGGACAGAGAAGCCTGCTGGGCTACAGTCCATGAGGTCATAAAGAGTTGAACACAACTGACAAAGAGAGAGAGATCCCCATTCAAGACATAGGTTTCTTGTAAGAAAGAATTAATTTTTGAACATCTGTATATCCCTTAGCCTATACAATGCACATCTGAAAATCTGATGAATTGCTTTGAGTGAGATGTTTATAAGAATTGATAAGGTCTCACATAGTGAAAGAGTTAATCATCGTTTTTCAGTGAGGGAAAAAGGTCCATTACTTGTCCTTGGAGGTAAATAGAGCAAGCAGCCAGATAATATCCCTTTGTAATGTTGAATTAAAAGATTTAAGGAACAATAACAGCTGCAGTTTTAAGAGCTTTGGCTGTGTCCTATCACTGGCCCAATTGTTTGACATGTATTGTTGAATTTAATCCTTCCAACAGCCCTCTGCAGCAAGTATGGTATTACTATCTCCATTTTGCTGATGAGAAAACTGAGACTTAGAGAAATTAACTAGTTTGTCCATTGTTGTATAGTTAATAAAGACCGAATTAAGATTCAAACTTCAGTTTCCCGATTTACAAAGCTCAAAGTTCTTAAACATGAAGTATGTTCTGTTGCCTCCCCAAACTGAAATTGAATTCAATGGCTACTGCTGCTGCTGCTAAGGCGCTTCAGTAGTGGCTGACTCTGTGCAACCCCATAGACAGCAGCCCACCAGGCTCCTCTGTGCCTGGGATTCTCCCGGCAAGAATACTGGAGTGAGTTGCCATTTCCTTCTCTGTGAATTCAATGGAGAGGGAGTAAATGCAGAATTCCTGCTTTCAAATTTGAATGTAAATAGAATCATACGGGCAGACCTTAGAGATGCCCTGAAGTCTCCCTGCCTGGATCCATTTTCTTTTGGCAATTCAAAAGCAGTTTCTGAATTTCCCATTTGAGTGTGACTTAAACCATTACCTTCTCATTTTGACACATTTATTAAAGGAGGAAAGAGAAACTGAGGGAACTCCTCTCTGCTAAATCCTTGTTTCATATTTAATCTTCAAAGTTACTTGATCTGACTTATAAATTAACTGATTGTATGTACCAAAGCTGCTGAACTGAAGCCCCAAAGAAAAAACCAGATGCTCAGATTTCTTAGGCATTGTGTAAGATGTCAGATGTTTGAATAGCAGTGCCAGTTATGGGTGTTTCCAAACATGGTCTAGACATAAAAGGAATTTGAATTCATGTAGAATTTTTAATATTCTGTGTCTGCTTCTATCACTTTTATATCATTGCCTTAAGTTCTATGCCTCAAGCAGAAAAGTGTAAGTTTATTCTTTTTATCTATTAAATAGCTTAATTGTAATTAAAAAAATAATAAAGGTAAGAGAGATCCACTAAAATAAAAATCTATTCTTAGTCCCTCCTTTTGGGGCAATATAAATTATTCCTTCAATTAGTGTTCTGTTCTGAATACATCATTTATTTAGTTTATTACTGAGCCCACTTGGTACTATATGGTAGCCTCTCCTTTAAAAAGCAGTTCAACCTAAAGATTTTTAGATTAAGTACAGGTTATTTAAATTCTCTTTACACAAGTTGTACAAATTGTAGTATCTCTACAGTAAATTTCCTTAAATTCAGTATCTATTCACTCAATAAACTACTTTTACCTCTTCTGTAGCATGAATCACAGGAATTTATCAATATGTGAAAGAAGTATCAAAGGTGACAAAACATGTTTGTTGCCTATAACATGCCCCTATATTATTATAAGACTAGTACCAATAGTTCTTATATTATTTAATTATATGCTGTTAATAATACTTAAATTATTTGATGAAACAGTACATCAAATAACTAATGAGCATTTCATCTTCTTGTTTACTATGTGAACCCCAAAATTTCAGCACCCATTTTCTCTCTCTTGCCAGCATTTTAAGCACTTTCTAAGTATCTGTTAGAGAACATGCAAAACATTGAGTGAGGAAACAAACAGAACAAGCTCCATCTTGAAAGCAGGACTCGATCTTGGGCCGGACTGTGGACTTTGAGCTATATGACCAGTATCTATGGAAACGACATACCAACTGGAAAACCGGACACCTCGGATGGATGGAAGAGCCCCAGGGCTCGTACCTACACTCTCCATCACCTAAAAGAATACCTTAATTATCTGCATAACTGGATAGATTCATAAATTATATTATGCTTATTGGGGTGCGATCACAGGCCTATTGATAATTGACCACTGTTAACTACCTAGGCTTAAGGCATACGAATCATGGGTTAACTTTGATTGTATCTTTCTTTTCCTTTGTCCAGAGTAGTTTCAGATAATTTGGGAAGGTGGGTTTGAGCACACACACTTAGGGTACATAAGGTTTTTACAAAAACTGTTCGGGGTCCTTGGCTAAGAGGAAACTCTGCCTTGGGCCCACTGGTGTAATAAAGTGCACTCCAATATCTGCATTGTCCTTCTGAGTGAGTTTGTTTCTCGGAACATTTGGTGCACTGGCCTGGAAACTCTTCACTGTGAGGAGATAAGTCCCATTTGGGACTACTCCGAGGCCTTGCAGCTTGAATCTTCTAGTGGGGGAAGGCACCTCGCCCTTCTGGAAGGATTCTGCTTCTCAGTGACCAGACTTTTCACGTTAGCAGGTAGTGGACAGCAGGAGGGGAATGGAGCACTCAGGTGAGGAGGAATCCACTCTGCAGGATGGAAGAGGGGGCCTGATCACCCCCTGGGAGGGACTAGAAGGGGCGTGGACCCAGAGGAGCCTGGAATAGGCGGGTGGAAAAGTGTGTTAGGGCTTAGGAAGGAAATTTGTGAAGGTCATTTAGGAGGTGGTGTCCACGCCATCTTGGGGGAAATTATTACCAAGCAATCGTCAGGGAATTGTTAGGAGAAGAAACTTGGTCTTTGTGTGCTTATATTCTGCCCTTCTCAAAGAGGTATCCAATCTGCTGTGAAATTCTTGAGGCCCTCAGAATCGTCAGGCTAGAAGGAGGGGGATACATAAGTGAGTACGAAATGGCTTTTCCAGAGATGGCTTGGGATGTGGGATATTTAATCCATCTGTGTTTTCATCCACACCTGATCAAGCCCACCAAGCCAGAGTGGACTTTACAAGTTAAGGGAGAAACAGTCTTGGACCACGTGGTGTTCTGGTTAGGCCATGCTGACTGGCCGGTGAAGACACGCCGATCCCCCTCTCCCTCTGGGATCTGGCAGGTAAGGCTCTTCTCACCCCAATTAGGAAAGAGGAGGAATGGCAATTTAAGTTTCATTGAGTGGAAATACCAGAAGTACACAGGGTATGGAGAACTTCGTAGACAGAACAAAAAGCAAAAGTAGAAGAGGGTTTGAGAAGGTAAGCAAGATGGGGGGAAGTGAATCTAAGGCAACTGTATTGGAGTGCATGATTAAAATTTTAAAGAAGGGATTTGGAGGAGACTATGGGGTGAAGATAATGCCTAACCACCTCCACATACTCTGTGAGGTTGAATGGTCCCCTATGGGAGTAGGATGGCCACCAAAGAACACCATGAACTTAAAAATAGGCAAGCAGTCTATACAGTAGTCACAGGAAAGCCAGGGCACCCAGATCAATATCCATTTATTGACTCATGGCTAGGGTTAGCTCAAGACCCTCCTACTTGGACAAGGTTCTGTATCCAGAAAGAAATGAGAAAAATATTAATGGCACAAAAATTGACTGATGATAAAAATGGAAATTCTACAGGATTTGGATGGGGATGGCCTGACCCCTCCACCATACTGGAGAATGACACACCTGCCTCCCAGTGTTCCATCAGGACCAGAGCCCACCTTAATGCCTGATCCAGGGCCAGGTGAAGTTCATGCAGCAGCCGCTAATCTTCTACCAACTCTCCCAGAGATCATAGAGCTGTTTTGGCAGGCTCGATCCCAGCAATGGAGACCTCTGGTCAATGCCCCCAGAATTCCACCTCAGCCGGATCTCCTAGATTGTATCCACCTCTCCCAGTGAGTACTGATGGGATGAGGGAAGAAAACACAGGAATTAGACAGAGGCTGCCCTCTGCCAAGCAACAGGGGGAATGAACCCCACTACAGATGCCACTCAGAGAACTACAACAGCCTCCAATTCAGGACGCATGTGGGCACTACCATCAGCTCCCTGTAGCCTATTATTACCAGCCATTTTCCTCTATGCATATATTAAACTAGCAGAGACACACTCCACCATACTCAGGGGAGCCACAAGCCATGATTAGGCTAATGGAGGCTATTTTTCAAACCCACTGCCCTCCATAGGATGACATAATCCAACTACTGGTCTCCCTTTTCAGCACTGAGGAAAGACATAGGATCCTAACTGAGGCCAGAAAATGGTTAAGAGAAATGGCACCTGAGGGTACTGCAAACCCTCAGCAGTGGGCAGAACTAGCCACCCTGGATGAAAGGCCTAACTGGGACTGTAACACAGAGGAAGGGAGGGGCCACCTGGAGAGATATCGGGTGGCTACTTTACAAGGTCTCAAGAGGGGGGCCCAAAAACCTATGAGTATGGCAAAACCCTCTGAAGTGATTCAAATGGAAAGTGAATTGCCCTCTGAGTTCTATGATACCTGTGGCGGATTCATGTTGATGTATGGCAAAACCAATATAATATTGTAAAGTAATTAACCTCCAATTAAAATAAATAAATTTATATTAAAAAAAAAAGACTGTGTGAGGCCTGTAGACTTTATACACCAATAGATCTAGAGGCTGCTGGGTCTCAGATGGTGGTAAGTGCAACCTTATGTCTCAATCCTACCCTGAAAATGTCAGATGGGGGGACACCACGTGATTCATGAATTTTTATGCATCCTTGAATGCCCAATACCTTTGTTGGGAAGAGACTCACTGTCTAAATTGGGGGCACAAGTGACCTTTCCCCCCATGAAAGGTGCACTCTTTGAGTGGGCTCAACCACCCATTTACTCTTCCTCTCAGTAACCCCTCAAGTTGAATGGAGGTTGCACGATCTCCTGGAATGGCTAAACATTCAAGAGAGAGAAAGTTTGCTCAACAATTCACTGAGGTCTGGGTGGAAGACAACCCCCTCCCCCAGGCTTGCAAAACAAGTCCCACTGGTAATATAACTCAAACCCAATACAATTATGTCAGCATCCGCCTTGAGCCGGCCAGACCTTGTTAAGCCGTTTACTCTTTACATGAGTGAAAAGGACAAGGTGGCTATGGGAATGTTGTTCCAGACTACGAGGACAGGGACAGACCTGTGTCTTATCTCCCGAAACGACTGGACAATGTTGCCACTGGGTGGCTAGGGATGCTTTAATACCCCACTCACACCTATGGATAGATTAACTAAACAGAAAATTAACAAGGAAACACAAACTTTAAATGATACGATAATTGATATCTATAGGACATTTCACCCCAAAACAATGAATCTCACCTTTTCTCAAGTGCAGATGGAACCTTCTCCAGGATAGATCACATCCTGCGCCATAAATCTAGCCTTGGTAAATTCAGAAAACTTGAAATCATTCCAAGCAACTTTTCTGACCACAATACAATAAGATTAGATCTCAATTACAGGAGAAAAACTATTAAAAATTCCAACACATGGAGGCTGAACAACACACTGCTGAATAATCAACAAATCACAGAAGAAATCAAAAAAGAAATCAAAATATGCAAAGAAACGAATGAAAATGAAAACACAACAGCCCCAAACCTGTAGGACACTGTAAAAGCAGTGCTAAGGGGAAAGTTCATAGCAATAGAGGCATACCTCAAGAAACAAGAAAAAAGTCAAATAAATAACCTAACTCTACACCTAAAGCAACTAGAAAAGGAAGAAATGGAGAACCCCAGGGTTAGTAGAAGGAAAGAAATCTTTAAAATTAGGGCAGAAATACATGCAAAAGAAATAAAATAGACCATAGCAAAAATCAACAAAGCCAAAAGCTGGCTCTTTGAGAGGATAAATAAAATTGACAAACCATTAGCCAGACTCATCAAGAAAAAAAGGGAGAAAAATCAAATCAATAAAATTAGAAATGAAAATGGAGAGATCACAACAGACAACACAGAAATACAAAGGGTCATAAGAGACTACTATCAGTAAGTATATGTCAATAAAATGGACAACGTGGAAGAAATGGACAAATTCTTAGAAATGTACAACTTTCCAAAACTGAACAAGGAAGAAATAGAAAATCTTAACAGACCCATCACAAGCATGGAAATTGAAACTGTAATCAGAAATCTTCCAGCAAACAAAAGCCCAGGTCCAGGCAGCTTCACAGCTGAATTCTACCAAAAAATTTAGAGAAGAGCTAACACCTATCCTACTCAAACCCTTCCAGAAAATTGCAGAGGAAGGTTAACTTCCAAACTCATTCTATGAGGCCATCATCATCCTAATACCAAAACCTGACAAAGATGCCACAAAAAAAGAAAACTACAGGCCAATATCACTGATGAACATAGATGCAAAAATCCTTAACAAAATTCTAGCAATCAGAATCCAACAACACATTAAAAAGATCATACACCATGACCAAGCGGGCTTTATCCCAGGGATGCAAGGATTCTTCAATATCCGCAAATCAATCAATGTAATACACCACATTAACAAATTGAAAAATAAAAGTCATATGATTATCTCAATAGATGCAGAGAAGGCCTTTGACAAAATTCAACATCCTTTTATGATAAAAACTCTCCAGAAAGCTGGAACAGAAGGAACATACCTCAACATAATAAAAGCTATATATGACAAACCCACAGCAAACATTATCTTCAATGGTGAAAAATTGAAAGCATTTCCCCTAAAGTCAGGAACAAGACAAGGAAGCCAATTTTCACCATTACTATTCAACATAGTTTTGGAAGTTTTGGCCACAGCAATAAGAGCAGAAAAAGAAATAAAAGGAATCCAGATAGGAAAAGAAGAAGTAAAACTGTTACTGTTTGCAGATGATGTGATCCTCTACATAGAAAACCTTAAAGACTCCACAGAAAATTACTAGAGCTAATCAATGACTATAGTAAAGTTGCACGATATAAAATCAACACACAGAAATCCCTTGCATTCCTATACCCTAATACTGAGAAAATAGATAAATTAAGCAAACAATTGCATTCACCATTGCAACGAAAAGAATAAAATACCTTGGAATATATCCACCTAAAGAAACAAAAGACCTATATATAGAAAACTATAAAACACTGGTGAAAGAAATCAAAGAGGACACTAATAGATGGAGAAATATACCATGTACATGGATTGAAAGAATCAAGAAAGTGAAAATGAGTATACTACCCAAAGCAATCTATAGATTCAATGCAATCCCTATCAGGCTACCAACGGTATTTTTCACAGAGCTAGAACAAATAATTTCACAATTTTCAGTTCAGTTCAGTCTCTTAGTCGTGCCTGACTCTTTGCAACCCCATGAATCGCAGCACACCAGGCCTCCCTGTCCATCACCAACTCGCGGAGTTCACACAGATTCGCGTCCATCGAGTCAGTGATGCCATCCAGCCATCTCATCCTCTGTCTTCCCCTTCTCCTCCTGCCCCCAATCCCTCCCAGCATCAAAGTCTTTTCCAATGAGTCAACTCTTCTCATGAAGTGGCCAAAGTACTGGAGTTTCAGCTTTAGCATCGTTCCTTCCAAAGAAATCCCAGGGTTGATCTCCTTTAGAATGGACTGGTTGGATCTCCTTGCAGTCCAAGGGAATCTCAAGAGTCTTTTCCAAAAACATAGTTCAAAAGCATCAAACATTCGATGCTCAGTCTTCTTCACAGTCCAACTCTCACATCCATACATGACTACTGGAAAAACCATAGCCTGGACTAGACGGAACTTAGTCGGCAAAGTAATGTCTCTGCTTTTAAATATACTATCTAGGTTGGTCATAGCTTTCCTTCCAAGAAGTAAGCTTCTTTTAATTTCATGGCTGTAGTCACCATCTGCAGTGACATTGGAGCCCAAATAACTAAAGTCTGACACTGTTTCCACTGTTTCCCCATCCATTTCTCATGAAGTGATGGGACCAGATGCCATGATCTTAGTTTTCTGCATGTTGAGCTTTAAGCCAACTTTTTCACTCTCCTCTCTCAGTTTCCTCAAGAGGCTTTTTAGTTTCTCTTCACTTTCTGCCATAAGAGTGGTGTCATCTGCATATCTGAAGTTACTGATATTTCTCCCGGCAATCTTGATTTCAGCTTGTGTTTCTTCCAGTCCAGCGTTTCTCATGATGTACTCTGCATAGAGGTTAAGTAAGCAGGGTGACAACATACAGCCTTGATGTACTCCTTTTCCTATTTGGAACCAGTCTGTTGTTCCATGTCCAGTTCTAACTGTTACTTCCTGACCTGCATACAGATTTCTCAAGAGGCAGGTCATGTGGTCTGGTATTCCCATCACTCTTAGAATTTTCCACAGTTATTTTGATCCACCCAGTCAAAGGCTTTGGCATAGTCACTAAAGCAGAAATAGATGTTTTTCTGGAACTCTCTTGCCTTTTCCATGATCCAGCTGATGTTGGCAATTTGATCTCTGATTCCTCTGCCTTTTCTAAAACCAGCTTGAACATCAGGAAATTCACGGTTCATGTATTGCTGAAGCCTGGCTTGGAGAATTTTGAGCATTACTTTACTAGCATGTGAGATGAGTGCAATTGTGCGGTAGTTTGAGCATTCTTTGGCATTGCCTTTCTTTGGTACTGGAATGAAAACTAACCTTTTCCAGTCCTGTGGCCACTGCTGAGTTTTCCAAATTTGCTGGCATATTGAGGGCAGCACTTTCACAGCATCATCTTTCAGGATTTGAAAGAGCTCAACTGGAATGCCATCACCTCCACTAGCTTTGTTCATAGTGATTCTTTCTAAGGCCCACTTGACTTCACATTCTAGGATGACTGGCTCTAGGTGAGTGATCACACCGTCGTGATTATCTTGGTCGTGAAGGGTTTTTTTGTGCAGTTCTTCTGTGTATTCTTGCCACCTCTTCTTAATATCTTCTACTTCTGTTCGGTCCATAGCATTTTTGCCCTTTAACGAGCCTATCTTTGCATGAAATGTTCCCTTGGTATCTCTAAATTTCTTGAAGAGATCTCTAGTCTTTCCCATTCTGTTGTTTTCCTCGATTTCTTTGCATTGATCACTGAAGAAGGCTTTCTTATGTCTTCTTGCTATTCTTTGGAACTCTGCATTCAGATGCTTATAGCTTTCCTTTTCTCCTTTGCTTTTCACCTCTCTTCTTTTCACA
>NW_024070207.1:594098-645186 GCF_014754425.2 Oryx dammah | reverse complement strand
TTTCACCTCTCTTCTTTTCACAGCTATTTGTAAGGCCTCCACAGACAGCCATTTTGCTCTTTTGCATTTCTTTTCCATGGGGATGGTCTTGATCCCTGTCTCCTGTACAGTGTCACGAACCTCATTCCATAGTTCATCAGGCACTCTATCTATCAGATCTAGGCCCTTAAATCTATTTCTCACTTCCACTGTATAATCATAAGGGATTTGATTTAGGTCATACCTGAATGGTCTAGCGGTTTTCCCTAGTTTCTTCAAGTTGAGTCTGAATTTGGTAATAAGGAGTTCATGATCTGAGCCACAGTCAGCTCCTGGTCTTGTTTTTGTTGACTGTATAGAGCTTCTCCATCTTTGGCTGCAAAGAATATAATCAATCTGATTTTGGTGTTGACCATCTGGTAATGTCCATGTGTAGAGTCTTCTCTTGTGTTGTTGGAAGAGGGCATTTGCTATGACCAGTGCATTTCCTTGGCAAAACTCTATTAGTCTTTGCCCTGCTTCATTCTGCATTCCAAGGCCAAAATTTGCCTGTTACTCCAGGTGTTTCTTGACTTCCTACTTTTGCATTCCATTCCCCTATAATGAAAAGGATGACTTTTTTAGGTGTTAGTTCTAAAAGGTCTTGTAGGTCTTCATAGAACCGTTCAACTTCAGCTTCTTCAGCGTTACTGGTTGGGGCATAGATTTGGATTACTCTGATATTGAATGGTTTGCCTTGGAGACGAACAGAGATCATTCTGTCATTTTTGAGATTGCATCCAAGTACTGCATTTCAGACTCTTTTGTTGACCATGATGGCGACTCCATTTCTTCTGAGTGATTACTGCCCACAGTAGTAGATATAATGGTCATCTAAGTTAAATTCACCCATTCCAGTCCATTTTAGTTTGCTGATTCCTAGAATGTCGACGTTCACTCTTGCCATCTCCTGTTTGACCACTTCCAATTTGCCTTGATTCATGGACCTGACATTCCAGGTTCCTATGCAATATTGCTCTTTACAGCATCGGATCTTGCTTCTATCACCAGTCACATGCACAACTGTGTATTGTTTTTGCTTTGGCTCCATCCCTTCATTCTTTCTGGAGTTACTTCTCCACTGATTTCCAGTAGCATATTGGGCACCTAATGACCTGGGGAGTTCCTCTTTGAGTATCCTAATATTTTGCCTTTTCATACTGTTCATGGGGTTTTCAAGGCAAGAATACTGAAATGGCTTGCCATTCCCTTCTCCAGTGGACCACATTCTGTCAGACCTCTCCACCATGACCCGCCCATCTTGATTGCCCCACAGGCATGGCTTGGTTTCATTGAGTTAGACAAGGCTGTGTTCCTAGTGTGATTAGATTGACTAGTTTTCTATGAGCATGGTTTCAATGTGTCTGCCCTCTGATGCCTTCTTGCAACACCTACCATCTTACTTGGGTTTCTCTTGCCTTGAGTGTGGGGTATCTCTTCATGGCTGCTCCAGCAAAGCGCAGCCCCTGCTCCTTATTTTGGATGAGGGGTATCTCCTCACCGCTGCCCTTCCTGACCTTCAACGTGGGATGGCTCCTCTAGGTCCTCCTGAGCCCACACAGCTACCGCTACTTTAACAAGTGGTGCTGGGAAAACTGGTCAACCACTTGTAAAAGAATGAGTCTAGAACACTTCCTAACACTGTATAGAAAAATAAACTCAAAATTGATTAAGATCTAAATGTAAGACCAGAAACTATTAAACTCCTAGAGGAGAAAATAGGCAACACACTCTCCGACATAAATCACAGTGGGATCCTCTATGACCCACCTCTGAAAATATTGGAAATAAAAGCAAAAATAAACAAATGGGACCTAATTAAACTCAAAAGCTTCTGCAAAACAAAGGAAACTATAAGCAAGGTGAAAAGACAGCCTTCAGATATCCCCATCTGAATGCAGAGTTCTAAAGAATAGCAAAGAGAAATAAGAAAGCCTTCCTCAGTGATCAATGCAAAGAAATAGCACAAAACAACAGAATGGGAAAGACTAGAGATCTCTTCAAGAAAATTAGAGATACCAAGGGAACACTTCATGCAAAGATGGGATCAATAAAGGACAGAAGTGGTAGGGACCTAACATAAGCAGAAGATATTAAGAAAGGGTGGCAAGAATACACAGAAGAATTGTACAAAAAGACCCTCATGATCCAGATAATCACGATGGTGTGACCACTCATCTAGAGCCAGACATCCTGGAATGTGAAGTCAAGTGGGCCTTAGAAAGCATTACTACGAACAAAGCTAGTGGAGGTGATGAAATTCCAGTTGAGAAATTTCAAATCCTGAAAGATATTGCTGTGAAAGTGCTGCCCTCAATATGCCAGCAAGTTTGGAAAACTCAGCAGTGGCCACAGGACTGGAAAAGGTCAGTTTTCATTCCAGTTTCAAAGAAAGGCAATGCCAAAAAATGTTCAAACTACTGCACAACTGTACTCATCTCACATGCTAGTAAAGTAATGCTTAAAATTCTGCAATCCAGGCTTCAGCATTACATGAATCTTGAACTTCCAGATGTTCAAGTTGGCTTTAGAAAATGCAGAGGAACCAGAGATCAAATTGCCAACATCTGCTGGATCATGGAAAAGGCAAGAGAGTTCCAGAAAAACATGTATTTCTGCTTTATTGACTATGCCAAAGCCTTTGACTGTGTGGATCACAATCAACTGTGGAAAATTCTGAAAGAGATGGGAATACCAGAGCATCTGACCTGCCTCTTGAAAAACCTATCTGCAGGTCGGAAACAACAGTTAGAACTGGACATGGAACAACAGACTTGTTCCAAATAGAAAAAGGGGTACATCAAGGCTGTATATTGTCACTCTCCTTATTCAAATATTTAGCACTTTTTTATTGTTATTTTATAATTAGTGGTTAGCATACCTTTTTCTTGCTAAGCTATAGACTACTGGAAGACAAGGGTTGCATTTTTTTTTTCGTTATCATTATTATATTACAAGCATTTGCTTCAAGAGTTCTCACAAACACTCAATAAATGCTGTTTTTGATTTATTATTGTGTTGTGACAATTAAATAAGAAAGAAATAGTTCAAACAGCTTACTTTGGAAAATGTTATACCAAACAGAGAGAGTGGGACATATTGCACATATTATTTATTTACCTTAATTTAGAGCAAAATGCATTTTTTACAAGTGTAAATTATATTGCCTCAGAAGAGGTAACTATCAAATGTGTTTTTATTAGAATATTTAAAAAAAATTGCATTTGATATGTTGTAAAACTCCTTTCCAAACTAACAACAAAGCTTTTAAGAGTTGTTGTAATAGAAAAAAATATCAACAGAAGCTCAATATGTTTCCATGGTACATATTAACAACAATGCCTGATGCTCAGAGGTGAGGCAAGGGAGAAGAGGAAAGGCAATTATGTTGGTGGAGAACACCCACAGAATTCCCAAAGCACACCTGATTAGCCAAGACAAACATTTCAGGCAGAGCTAAGGTAAATGATACCTAAGGCATGTGTTCCATGATTAAGTGCCACTCTTAAGGAGTTGCTGGAGTTTTTCGTTTAATTATTTTCTTGTTGAAGTGCATGCATTAAATGACTTCAAGGATCCAAAAAGTCTGCAATATTTTTGTATCATCCTTTCCGTATAAACATTCTTTACTACCATCTCTTTAGGGCATCAGGGAGGAGACATGCTATGCTGGTTAAGTGACCTCAGTATTGCCTTCAAGTATCAGAAGCCTCAGTAAGCACCACTGCCTCAAAAGAGTCAGCACAGATGTGTGACTGATTATTCATCTTGCTTGAACTCTCAACATACTTTGATTAGATACTTCTTCAGGTTTCCTTTGGTCAATGGGAAGGGAGGCTGGGGGCTGGGATGCAGAGGTGTTGCCATTCTTATTCCTTGCATCAGAACACTTGAGACGCTCCCTTACAACAGCTCATTTTCTCTATGCACGAAGCACACCTTAAATTTACACACAGTTACATGTCAGTTGAGTTCAGTCGCTCAGTCCTGCCCAATGCTTTGCGACCCCATGGACTGTAGCCCGCCCGGCTCCTCTTTCCATGGGATTCTCCAGGCAAGAATACTGGAGTGGGTTGTCATGCCCTCCTTCAGGGGATCTTCCTGACCCACAGATAGAACCCACGTCTCTTGCATCTCCTGGAGGCAGATTCTTTACGGCTAGTGTCACCTGGGAAAAGCACATGTCAGTTACATATATCTCAATAAAACTGAAAAGCAATGGTCCAAGAGTCCCATAGTTCCCTTTCATGGTCCAAATCCATGTGCATTAAAGAGGCAAGGCAGATCACTAAATCCCCTATTTGTGTACCTTCAGTATTTATGCCCAGGAAGCAGGTTCCCATTTCTGTAAATCCACAGAGTACAAGAGTAGCTCACATATAAACAGATACTTTAGAAAGAATTCACCCTCAAAATGATTTTATGGAGTATATTAAGAGATCACTCGATAGCACTGAGCAAATTACTTATACTTGATTTTTCAAATGTAGCTTTAATTAGGATGTCAATTATTGAAGCCGCCAAGCATCAGAGTTCATTTGATCATGTTCCCGTTTTAGCCTCACTACCAGGAACACTGATGGAATTCTCAAGAGTAGCAGTGATGATGAATAGAAAGTGAAAGACAGATTTGCTTCTTGGGTCTCTTGTTCTATTATGTACTACCATTTGACCTCTTGCCAAAGAAGAGCAGAGTTTAATGAATTAGTTATTTTAGAGGCTAAGTAAACATGTGAGAGTTGGACTGTGAAGAAAGCTGAGTGCCAAAGAATTGATGCTTTTGAACTGTGGTGTTGGAGAAGACTCTTGAGAGTCCCTTGGACTGCAAGGAGATCCAACCAGTCCATTCTAAAGGAGGTCAGCCCTGGGTGTTCTTTGGAAGGAATGATGCTAAAGCTGAAATTCCAGTACTTTGGCCACTTCATGCAAAGAGTTGACTCATTGGAAAAGACTCTGATGCTGGGAGGGATTGGGGGCAGGAGGAAAAGGGGATGCCAGAGGAGATGAGATGGCTGGATGGCATCACCGACTCAATGGACGTGAGTTTGAGTGAACTCTGGGAGTTGGTGATGAACAAGGAGGCCTGGTGTGCTGCGATTCACGGGATCGTGAAGAGTCAGACATGAATGAGTGACTGAACTGAACTGAACTGAATCTTCCTCTTTGGAGACTTTAAAAGAAAAATGTAAACCACGTTGTGAGATGAAATAAGTTGAAAGACAGAGTAACATGGACTTCTTGAGAATAAATGGATTAAGAAATAAACAATGTTGCATTAAATCAGAAAACACTGATCTATGGCCTGGAGTTCAAACAGTCAAACTGTGTACACACACAGAAAGTCACACACATGTTCATATATAAAATTAACTTTTATTGAATATTTACAATATGTCAGACATTGTACTAAGTCATTTACATAGGTTATGCATATAATTTACACCAATTTCTGATAAAAGAAATATATTAGTATTGTCGTGATAAACAATAAAAATAAAACTCAGAGCTATTAAACAGTTTGGCAAATATTACATAACTGGTCTGTGGCAATGCTGATATTCAAACCCAGACTTTTCTGACTCCAACGTGCAAACTCTAATCCAACATGATATATGAGCTCATTTCCTGCATTGGCAGGTGGTTGCTTACCACTAGCGCCACTTAGGAAGCCTCTTCAAGAAAAGTGTAGGTGAATACCAGTCCTTAGGTGGGGGAGAATATTTTGCCTCTCATTGGAGAACTCTTACGGAATCCAAGATACAGTACTAGATATGGAGTCATGAGTTGAAATCCATCCTTGCTCTCAAAGAGCTAACATTAAAGAGGGAGAATAAATGTGGGTGCAAATATTTGAAATGTAAGCTTGTGTGTCATAAAAACCTTGATAGGTACATACACAGTGCTATGGGAGCTCAGAAAATGGAGAGGTAATAGTCAATTGGGTGGACTGAAAAGCATTTCACATGGTACCTTAAAAGATGAATATTATGCCAGTGGTTCAGCACAGGAGGAGATAAGGGAGAAACATTGTTTGGAAGTGGAGAAATAGATACAAACAAATAGGTAGGGGGGGATAAGAAAACTGAAGGCAGAATAAAGAGTCTAGTTTGATTGGAACATATGGTAGGCATTGACCAATGAGCCAGAAAGAAAAGTGTAGAAAGACCAGAAAGAAAGTGTGCGTCAAAACATGGAAATATGGTTTCAATGTTATTCTCTCAAATCATCCCACCCTCACCTTCTCCCACAGAGTCCAAAAGTTTGTTTTTTATATCTGTGTCTCTTTTGCTGTCTTGTATATAAGATCCTCATAACCATCTTTCTAAATTCCATATATATGCATTAATATACTGTATTGGTGTTTTTCTTTCTGACTTACTTCACTCTATATAGTAGGCTCCAGTTTCCCCCACCTTATTGGACCTGATTCATGTGTTCGGGGAAGGAGGTGGGAGGGGGTTTTGGAATCAGGGGACACATGTACACCGATGTCAATGTATGGCAATGTATGGCAAATTCATGTCAATGTATGGCAAAAGCCACCATAATATTGTAAAGTAATTGGCCTCCAATTAAAATCAGTAAATTAATTTAAAAGAACATGGAAACATGGGATTGTAACTAAACTTCTTTCAGTAAGAAATGGGACACAGTTGAAGATATTTAAAGTAAGACCCTCCATATGGACCTTCCAATCAGTATTGGAATTTAGCATGAAATATATGGTAGTTCTTTGAGACTAGACAGGAGAAATCTAGGAGAGGGGAGAGGAGTGGGAGTTTTCCCAGCAGTATTCCAGGTGGGCTTTTGTAACTTTATCGGAAAGAACATATAGATGAAATATATTTGGAAACTCATTTTAGTAAACTCTAAGGTAACTCAAATCTGACCAAAGATCTTTCGTAGAAACCTGGTGAGAGTTTCAATATGAGTATAAAGCCTTCTGTTGCCATACTCATTTTTCAATAACTTTAGTTAACAAAAAAAAGAGCTCTGTATCACAGAGAAGGGCTGACAACTGCGAAGGGATCAAGATGCCCTACAATGTTTGCTAATCGGAATTAGCAGCTTGAAATAGGAGGAGGGGAGAAGGACTAGCTACTGCAAAGTCAAAGAAAACAGAAAACAAAAGCAAGAAGGAAAATCTGTGCTGTCAGGGCAGGTAAACTGCTAAATTGCTCTAGTATTGCTTCTCTGACAGTTGGGCACTAACATAAAATGGAGCGATTTGACATTGTTGCATGCGAAACACAATATATTCTAAACAAATCAGGCTTGGAATGACAGGTTTACTATTTAGATTATCTGTCAAATTCATGAGGTGAAGCACTTTCACATCACATTAAGGAATGTGATGTTCTATACGTTTGATAGATTACAAACATTATATGTTCTATGTATGTATGTGTGTATGTGTGTGTGTAAGCATGTGTATTAGTCACTTCATTCATGTTCAACTCTTTGTGACCCTATGGACTGTAGCCTGCCAGGCTCCTCTGTCTATTGGATTCACCAGGCAAGAATACTGGAATGGGTTCCCATGCCCTTCTCCAGAGGATCTTCCCCATCCAGGGATCGAACCTGCATCTCTCAAATCTCCTGCATTAGCAGGTGAGTTCTTTACCACTAGCACCATCTGGGAAGCTCACATATATACCCAGGGATCTAACCTGGGTCTCCTGCACTGCAGGCAGATTCTTTACCATCTGAGCCACCAAGGAAGTGTGTGTGTGTGTGTGTGTGTGTGTATATATGTATGTATAGCAGAAGTGTGGCATAAACTGTTTCCAGTTTTTTTTTTCCACATTTATCGTAGAAATCAACAATTGGTCTAATGACTAGGTAATTAAATAGACCTAGACATGAGATTTTGAAAAGTTTTTTTATTTTATTTTGTATTTTGTATTGGTGTATAGCCAGTTGACAATGTTGTGATCATTTCAGACAAACAACAAAGAGAGTCAGTTATACATATATGTGTATCCTTTACTTTTAGTAATTTTTAACTTAGCTCTAGATTATATCAGCAGGTGGATCAAAATAACTTAGGGACCATATGCACTTGTTACTATGAACCTGTGCAAACTCAGCAGTGCTTCTTCTAATAGGATTTCTTTAATTTGCTTATGATAGTTTTAGATTAGCTAAAAGGAAATCTCTTAAGCATATAATCTCGTGCTGATCTGAGAAAATAATATATAAACTTGAATTAACTGGAATTTTTCCTTCAGTATATCAGCTATGAAAATAAAGAAGAATGAAAGTATGATGTCTCTGGCAATTATCTAGTTTTCCGTTATAAATGCTTCTGAAGGTTGTTAGCCCACTGACCTGTAGGAGGTGAAAACCAACTCTACATTGGCCCTGAAATTATCTGAGTTGTATGTGGGAGGATTTTGAGGTGCTCAGTCATCTTACCACCTAAGGGCAGGCCGTGGGAACCTGAGTGTCCCTGTTCGCTATTGCCAGTTTCACTCAGTCAACTCATATACCTGGAATGATCCCTAACTTCTTGCTTTACTTTCCAATTTGTAGATGGCATTTTAGAGAAATGAAAAGGAATTGAATATCTGTCTATTGAACATCTATTGTGTGCCTGCCTTAGAATCTACTGTGTTAACACGTATAGCAATTCTATAAGAATGATATAAACATCCTCATATTATAGGGGTGAAAACAAATTTAGATGCTTTATCACCGACCCCAAGCTTCACATGTAGTAATGGAAGAGCCATTGGCTGGAGTCTTACAATAAAGAGAACCCAATAATATGGTTGCCTAACCATGAATTACCAGCATTGCTTAAATATTTTTTCTACAGAATCCTTCCCACTAGTTCAGGACATCTGGCTTCTGAAAGTTAGTCCAAGTTTCTCATATTCTCCCTTGCTTGCTGACAGTTCACTTTTAAGGATCATACCTTCACCCTGAATGGTGTCCCCAACTCTACCCCACCTAATTTGATGTTTATTCTTTTCTCGTACAGTCAACATTTAATTCCCAACATACTTTATTCATGACCTCACATGATAGAGTACACCAAGTGATGAGCTTTTAACACTGTGATCTCAGTGTCATCAAAAAGTTTCACCTGTGATTATAAATACAATTTATTTTGCTTGAGAGGTAGACATTGCTAGAGGACTCATGTGCAAGCTAAGTCATAATCCAGATTCTGTGTAAAGAAATGATTAATATGATAAAAAGTATATTCATCCTTGATTTCTTTCTTATATTTTGAAAATTGAGACTTTTTAATTCATAAAAATTACTATTACACCAAATGGTATTTTTGGTCCATATTCATATTCTATTTTAAAGCTTAATAGCCAGTGAATATTAACATCATAGTTATCAATTTTTCAAAACTGGTTGTCAATATTTTGTAGTCTAAGAGTTCCAGAAGAATGGTTCCCATCTGTTGCAGTGTGTGTTTATCTGCAATGGGTGTTTACAAGCCTTTTATCTGTGGACATGGCACAAATCTGCTATGCTGCTGAGATTCACTAATATGCCATGGGAATCAGTGGGATGTCAGGTCATATGTGGGATGCATGTTTCACTGAAGAGACATTCTCTATGAATATAAGAATGGGAGGCAGTGTATGGTTGGGGGAAAGTCATAAACTTTAGAATCAGAACATTAGAGTTTGAATCCCTCTAACACTCAACCTGTGTAGCCTTACACACATTATTCAATCTCTCTGAGCCCCAGTTTCCTCATTAAGAAAAGCAGATATTATAGCTATACCTCAACAAAGCTGCTGCAGGGACTGGAGAAAAAGAAAAAAATTGCTGTGGAGCACCTAGCATGATGACTCTAGTAGTCACTTAAAAATAAAATCATTAATGATTAAAGGTAAAGTACTCACACCACTAAAGATCAAGGACAAAGGCTAAACTCCTAGGACTCTGGTCATAGAACAAAGCTGAATATTTTCCATATGTCTGAAAATAAAGCCTTATATATAACGTCACATCTAGGCATGTTGATTTCTTTTTTCTTTATTTTTTTTACCAAGCTTTTTATCATGTCAAGACTTAAATCAGAAGTTGGCTTGGCACTTTAAGGCTTTCCACAAAATAACCCTTGAGGATAAAAATAAACCTCAAAAGTTCCCAGATTAAGCTTTGGGAAATTTTTGATCTCAGATACTTGTATGATCATCATTAGCTTACATTCCCATAGAACATATACTTTATATCTACAACATAAAGGAATCATAACCAAAACAACAAAAAGCATCTTGAATTTCCAGCCAAAAGATAAGTGCTTTGGGCTTTGAGGAAAACATGAATTATGAAGTGTGTGGTTCAAAAAAATTTTTTTAATTAGTGTACATCTTAAAAGCATCAAAAACATCATCTGATATGAAACCAAGGTTGGCAATTAAATGAAATTAGTGGTATGTACACTTTGGAAATCGTTCTGTGGTTTCATGAACCCAGTGAATTTTTTTCAAGATACTTTTGCTGCTAATGAAGAAACATAAGTGGTCCCACTGAGTAGACATATATTGAAATCAATATAAAATGCTGCCTGAGTGTATTCTAACATTTCAGAATTCAATTATACACAGTCTAAGAAGGAAGTTTTCTTGAATTATTTATTTATTTATTTTCCTTGCAAGGGAAGCAAAGACATCAATATTGACCTGAGCACCTAAACTTTCCTTTGGTGTTATTTTATTTCAAAACAAAACAAACAAAAAAAATCAGTATCATAAGCCATTTAAAATATGAAGGAATTGTAAGAGTTTATTTTACTTTATGAAAACTGATTCATCAAAGCCCTGTGGATTTCCTAACCTTGCTGTGGTAAAATATGAGATTAGTGTAGCAATTCCTTCATCAAATGGATTTAATTTTAACATATCGACTTAGTGATCCTGTTAGACACTATTTCAAGATTACAAGGTAATTCTTTAAAACCATGGGAATTCTCACATTCTATCATTGTTAATTAGCTTTTCTCATCCTGCAGAAAGATTTTCATCAAAGATTATCACTGTAGATTTAATATTTTTAAAAATAGCCTTTATCGGATTATTTTTAAAACCTCATATTCTTTATAATCCTCATGTCTTATTGTTCTTTTATTTTCATTCTAGCATCATAAAGGGGTCATCCTACTTTATCATATGCAAATACATGCAGGTGTTCTAGCTGAATAGAAAACTATGCTAGTTTAACACTAGAAAGAAACTCCTTTTAAAATATCTCTTGCCCTAGGGACCGCCTTCCATTATCACTGTTCATTCCTGGTGAGAAATTATTAAGCAATTTTTACAAAGATGAGCTTTAGAGCCAGACCCAGGAAATCTGCAATCTGTCTTTGGGACTTTCCAGCATCTCTTAGTGCTTCAACTTCCTCATCTACAAAATACAGTAAATTATAGTAGGTTTCAGTTCAGTTCAGTCGCTCAGTCGTGTCCGACTCTTTGTGACATCATGAATCGCAGCACGCCAGGCCTCCCTGTCCATCACCATCTCCCGGAGCTCACTCAGACTCACATCCATCGAGTCTGTGATGCCATCCAGCCATCTCATCCTCGGTCATCCCCTTCTCCTCCTGACCCCAATCCCTCCCAGCATCCCAGTCTTTTCCAATGAGTCAACTCTTCGCATGAGGTGGCCAAAGTACTGGAGATTCAGCTTTAGCATCATTCCTTCCAAAGAAATCCCAGGGTTGGTCTCCTTCAGAATGAACTGGTTGGATCTCCTTGCAGTCCAAGGGATCTCAAGAGTCTTCTCCAACACCACAGTTCAAAAGCATCAATTCTTCAGTGCTCAGCCTTCTTCACAGTTCAACTCTCACATGCATACATGACCACAGGAAAAACCATAGCCTTGACTAGACGGACCTTAGTCGGCAAAGTAATGTCTCTGCTTTTGAATATGCTATCTAGGTTGGTCATCACTTTTCTTCCAAGCAGTAAGCGTCTTTTAATTTCATGGCTGCAGTCACCATCTGCAGTGATTTTGGAGTCCCCAAAAAATAAAGTCTGACACTGTTTCTACTGTTTCCCCATCTATTTCCCATGAAGTGATGGGACCGGATGCCATGATCTTCATTTTCTGAATGTTGAGCTTTAAGCCAACTTGTTCACTCTCCTCTTTCACTTTCATCAAGAGGCTTTTTAGTTCCTCTTCACTTTCTGCCATAAGGGTGGTGTCATCTGCATATCTGAGATTATTGATATTTCTCCCAGCAATCTTGATTCCAGCTTGTGTCTCTTCCAGCTCAGCGTTTCTCATGATGTACTCTGCATATAAGTTAAATAAGCAGGGTGACAATATACAGCCTTAACATACTCCTTTTCCTATTTGGAACCAGTCTGTTGTTCCACGTCCAGTTCTAACTGTTGCTTCTTGACCTGCATACAGATTTCTCAAGAGGCAGGTCAGGTGGTCTGGTATTCCCATCTCTTTCAGAATTTGTGATCCACACAGTCAAAGGCTTTGGCATAGTCAATAAAGCAGAAATAGATGTTTTTCTGGAACTATCTTGCTTTTTCCATGATCCAGCGGATGTTGGTAATTTGATCTCTGGTTCCTCACCTTTTCTAAAACAAGCTTGAACATCTGGAAGTTCATGGTTCACATATTGCTGAAGTCTGGCTTGGAAAATTTTGAGCATTACTTTACTAGCATGTGAGATGAGTGCAATTGTGCGGTAGTGAGCATTCTTTGGCATTGCCTTTCTTTGGAATTGGAATGAAAACTGACCTTTTCCAGTCCTGTGGTCACTGCTGAGTTTTCTAAATTTGCTGGCATATTGAGTGCAGCACTTTCACAGCATCATCTTTCGGGATTTGAAAGAGCTCAACTGGAATTCCATCACCTCCACTAGCTTTGTTCATAGTGATGCTTTCTAAGGCCCACTTGACTTCACATTCCAAGATGTCTGACTCTAGATTAGTGATCACATCATCATTATTACCTGGGTCGTGAAGATCTTTTTTGTACAGTTCTTCCGTGTATTCTTGCCACTTCTTAATATCTTCTGCTTCTGTTTTGTCCATACCATTTCTGTCCTTTATCGAGCCCATCTTTGCATGAAATGTTCCCTTGGTATCTCTAAATTTCTTGAAGAGATCTCTAGTCTTTCCCATTCTGTTGTTTTCCTCTATTTCTTTGCATTGATCACTGAAGAAGGCTTTCTTATGTCTTCTTGCTATTCTTTGGAACTCTGCATTCAGATGCTTATATCTTTCCTTTTCTCCTTTGCTTTTTGACTCTCTTCTTTTCTCAGTTATTTGTAAGGCCTCCCCAGACAGCCATTTTGCTTTTTTGTATTTCTTTTCCATGGGGATGGTCTTGATCCCTAACACCCAAAAAAGATGTTCTTTTCATTATAGGGGACTGGAATGCAAAAGTAGGAAGTCAAGAAACACCTGGAGTAACAGGCAAATTTTGGCCTTGGAATGTGGAATGAAGCAGGGCAAAGACTAATAGAGTTTTGCCAAGAAAATGCACTGGTCATAGCAAACTCCCTCTTCCAACAACACAAGAGAAGACTCTACACATGGACATCACCAGATGGTCAACACCGAAATCAGACTGATTATATTCTTTGCAGCCAAAGATGGAGAAGCTCTATACAGTCATCAAAAACAAGACCGGGAGCTGACTGTGGCTCAGATCATGAACTCCTTATTGCCAAATTCAGACACAAATTGAAGAAAGTAGGGAAAACCGCTAGACCATTCAGGTATGACCTAAATCAAACCCCTTATGATTATACAGTGGAAGTGAGAAATAGATTTAAGAGTCTATATCTGGTAGATAATAGGCTTAGTAATAGCTATAAGTTTGTAATCAGAATTAAATGAGTCAATGTTGTAACTGCTTAAAATGCTACCCGCTATGTAGTAACTTTTATGTAGATTTTGTGAAATAAAATAAATATATTCCATTGCTACATATGACTTTCTTCATCTTTCCAAAGGAAAAATGTGTACATAAGATGTTATGGAAAAACTCGAATGAACTTTTTTGGCCATCCCAACACTTTTTCTTATTCCCTTGTACCACTTTACAGAGTTTGCACTATTTTATTTACTTTCTGTGTCAGAGGTCAGTTGTGTTCTTTGTGGGAGACTTGAGTCACTAGCTATGTGTGTGAAGATTTGGGGAGTTAATGGCAAGTAACTGCAAGGAGATCCAACTAGTCAGGAAATAAGTCCTGAATATTCATTGGAAGGACTGATGCTGAAGCTGAAACTCCAGTACCTTGGCCACATGATGCAAAGAACTGACTCATTGGAAAAGACCCTGATCCTGGGAAAGATTGAAGGCAGGGAGAAAAGGAGACAACAGAGGATGAGACGGTTGGATGGCATCACTGAGTGGATGAATATGAGTTTGAGCAAAGTCTGGGAGTTGGTGATGGACAGGGAAGCCTGGCATGCTGCAGTCCATGGGGTCGCAAAGAGTCAGACATGACTGAGAGACTGAACTGGACTGGACTGAACTGAACTGAACTGAATGGGTCCATTCCTCATTCACATATTCTATAGCAGTTACCTAATACTACTGATTTATTAATGAATATAAGTCATGATCATAATACATCTGGATTTAATGAAGTACAGCGGCAACCAAGTTAATGTCTATATTCATAATCAGACTATCCTTAGAATTTTTTCACAAGGAATGCCATTGTTATTGAAAGTCATAGAAAACAATAAAAAGATTCCTCCCACATATACTAGTTTTATTTTGTTTTAAGTTTTTGACAGAATATTATTCAGTTTTAGACTTGCTTGCATGCTGAGCATTGTAATTACTAAGAATCAGGGGGCAGAAAAGGTGGTTAAGCTGGGAGAATTTATTATCCAAGGGGAAAAGATCAAGTTATTATAAAATGCTGCATTACCAAAAAATAAGAATTCCACATGAACTGACATATTTAAACAGCTTGGGCAAAACTGGAAAATGACCGTCTCTGAGTAGCTCTCTATTTCCCCCAGTACTACACAGATGCTAGGATGTTAGCTGCAGTGAATATTTATGACCCCATAGTTGTGCCCTACACACTAAAAAGCTACTGTAAGTGATTTGCTTTATTTTTCAATATTTTTAAAAAATAATGTTAATTTTTGAAAATCTAACTTGGAACTTCAAGACATGCACCCCAGTTGTATTAATAATTTTCTAAAGATTGTAATAAAAATCTAAAAATTTACTTATAAGGCTTTTTCCTATAAGGAAATGGACACTTACATTTTGATTTTCATTATTCAAAGAATAAGCTGAACTACTTCATGTTTCACAAGTTACTTTAATTAGTTGAACTTTACAGATAAGAACAATTCTGCTTAATGGGACACCATTGCAGTATTTGCCTATTTAAAAGAAATAAACCCTCCAAGTCACTATCTGTATCATGAGTCTTAATTAATTGTCATCTGAATGGCAGAGGGAAGCATTATCAAAGAGTTTACAGATTTCAGTGGAGGAATAGACATAATTTAATTTTAAGGTTATGCTCTATTTCAGTAGTTTCTATTTTTAGATTGTTGCTTTTAAAATCCCACAAATAAGTAGTGAATATCTTACTAAACATAAGGAATTATAAAACTTATTTATAAAACACATATTTTCTTTAAACTTTTCAGAGGTAAGCACAGTGTTTACCAAAAACAAGGTTGGAAAGTCCCTATCTGTATCATATTCATAATAATAGTATGCAATGCAATCCACCACTCTTTGACACATCTTAAATTTCAATTGAAATCTCAGGCAGTAAGGACACTCAAAGCTGTCAGATACCTACAAGATTTACCTAATAAAAGAGTCTCTAGTAAAACATACTGTAAAAGAAACAATTGTGTGTCTAACAAGATTTAAACAGGAGAATCAGTAATCAGCAAGAAATTAGTACAGTTAATTACGTTGCACTCAATTTGGTAAAATACAATCAGGAGTAAGTGGCTGAAAAAAGTATTGCTGATAGAGCAATGTCTTATTCATAGAGGAAGAGTCTTACTTAACAATGTCTAATTTCACTTGACATCTATTTACCCTATCCCACTTCATGTTAGACTAGTATTTCAAATCTTTGGACCTTAAAGTACAGATTTTAAAATTGTGTGCTTTTCCTCAAAACTGCTATTCAGAAGACTACATAGGTTCTTAATTAAGTATATAGATGTGGATTATATCACCATGTATTCTACATTCTCATCAGTTTTCTTGAGACTGAATCAGAAGTGCAAGAGTAGAAAGTCGGTTTGAAATTTGGCAGAACTTCATGAATTTGGATTCAAGTAATTTTGGACAGTTCCTAGGTTGCAATGAACTTTATTTAATTAATCATTTCTGCCCACAGTGCATGCATTAATTTTGCAATTCTTCCTAAAGAGGATAAATTAGCTCTGTAAAATATTTTAGGATATTATTATTATAGAACACATAACCCCCATGAGTTTCAGAAGCACTCATCAAATAATAAACAATGTGATCCTCTCCTCACTCTTTTTGGGTTGTTTTTCTAATACTCTAGATATACATTTATGTATCTACCCTTTAAAAATGTATTTCCTTAGTAACATGTAAAAGATATTTGAA
The DNA here is from genome assembly GCF_014754425.2 of Oryx dammah. Classification (NCBI taxonomy): domain Eukaryota; kingdom Metazoa; phylum Chordata; class Mammalia; order Artiodactyla; family Bovidae; genus Oryx; species Oryx dammah. The sequence continues at coordinate 628,593 of NW_024070207.1, read as the reverse complement.
AATATCTGGATAGAGGATAATTTATGGTTATTAATTTGGCACCCAAGGGGTCAGATGCAGGACCTCTCTGTTATTAGCAACATTAGGTTAACCAGCTACATAATAACAAATGGCAAACAAACGTTTAGACTGATGGCATTTCATTTTTAAAATCCCTTAAGGCCTCTACGAAGAAAACAAACGTTCTTGGCTTTGTCAGTCTCATTCTGAGCTGTCCTAATGGAGATGAGTAAAAGTGGATTCTTTAAAAATAACTTATAGCTTAATTTCTTTTTTAAATTCACACTGGTTTGTTTCAAGGAGGTCATACTAAAATTTGCCAAATTAACATAAAATCAAATTGTCCTATACCTTAAATTTCCCAGGTTTCTCAGTGGTAAAGAATTCACCTGCCAACACAAAAGATGAAGGAGACCCAGATTCAATCCCTGGGTCTGGAAGATTCCCCTACAGGAGGAAATGGCAACCCACTCCAGTATTCTTGCCTGGAGAATCCCATGGACAGAGGAGACTGGCAAGTTACAGCTCATAGGGTCTCAGAGTCTAAGACAACTGAACATGCACGCATATATACCTTGAATTTAAGTCATACTACAAAACAGTAGTTCTCAATTTCTGTTATTGTTGTTCTTTCACTACTTTGTGACTAGACTTAAACATCAATGAAACAATCATTTAGAAGATACTTTTTGGGTGATGCTTTCATCTGATCTAACAAATAAACTACCTCCACTATTATTATCGAACCACACTAGGAAGAAATAGGTATTTACAGTCGTATTTTCACATGAGTCTAGGGCAAAGTCACCTAAAGAAATTTCAAAGAACATATATTGAGAAATATAACAAGATTTTTTTTTAAAACATTCATAAAAATCAGTTAAAGGGAAACATTGTGTTTCCTTTCAAACCTGTGGTTGGGGATGAGTCCAGATCTCCAGAGTAGTTGTTTCTTTCATGGGTGTGTGAGGTCGTACAATTTCCTTCATTGGCTTTAAAGAGGGAAAAAACAGAAGTATTTGTTAAATGATTCGTTAAAAGTGAAAAACACAGTACATTGCACATGAGCATCAAACACAGGTAAGTAAAAGAGTGCCTGAGTAAATATCTCTTTCCAGATATTGCAGTTATTGAGAATTTACAATGTAACAGGCACAGTTCTAGGTAAAGGAATAAACAAGAGAATAAAGAATTATTTTTCTCATGAAGCTTATATATCAGGGTTACATTTAAGAGTTGCATTAAACATATGAATAGGATTGTGGAGGGCGATTTTTAAATATTTAAATGGATGAAATTTAAGCTGCAGACACTTTCAATCCAATGCTTTTACAACTCAATGGCTTCAATAACTTGTGTTTGCAAATTTACAGTGTCTGAAATTAAAATCTATCCTGGGAGTGCCACCACATCACAAATTTGCTATTTATCATAGGAAAATATTTAATAGTTGCCGTAAATGCCAAGAAATTTATGAACTGGTACACAGATACTAGCATACGAACCCAGAATAATTATCACAATCTTGAAAAGACATTTTATATACATTTTATATTTCTCAACACAGAGAGCATATTCTCTGTTTTAATAATGATGACTATATTTAGAAAAGGCGGAGGAACCAGAGATCAAATTGCCAACATCCGCTGGATCACTGAAAAAGTGAGATGGTTCCAGAAAAACATCTACTTTTGCTTTATTGACTACGACAAAGCCTTTGACCATATGGATGACAACAAACTGTGGAAAATTCTTAAAGAGGTGGGAATACCAAACCACCTGCCCTGCCGCCTGATAAATCTGTATGCCGGTCAAGAAGCAACAGTTAGAACTGGACATGGATCAACACACTGGTTCCAAATAGGGAAAGGAGTATGCAAGGTTTAATATTGTCACCCTGTTTATTTAACTTATATGCAGAGTACAGCATGAGAAATGCCTGGCAGGACAAGCCAGAATCAAGATTGCCAGGAGAAATATCAATAACCTCAGATATGCAGATGACACCACACTTATAGCAGAAAGCAAAGAACTAAAGAGCCTCTTGATGAAAGTGAAAGAGGAGAGTGAAAAATCTGGCTTATAATTCAACATTCAGAAAACTAAGATTATTGCATCTGTTCCCATCACTTTATGGCAAATAGATGGGGAAACAATGGAAACAGTGAGAGACTTTATTTTTGTGGGCTCCAAAATCACTGCAGATGGTGACTGCAGCCATGAAATGAAAAGACGCTTGCTCCTAGGAAGAAAAGCTGCGACCAGCCTAGACAGCATATTAAAAAGCAGAGGCATTACTTTGCTAGCAAAAGTCCATCTAGTCAAAGCTATGGTTTTAACATGTATGGATGTAAGAGCTGGACTGTAAGCAATCCCACTGCTGGGCATACACACCAAGGAAACCAGAATTGAAAGAGACACATGTACCCCAATGTTCATCACAGCACTGTTTACAATAGCCAGGACATGGAATCAACCTAGATGTCCATCAGCAGATGAAGGGATAAGAAAGCAATGGTACATATACACAATGGAATATTACTCAGCCATTAAAAAGAATACATTTGAATCAGTTCTAATGAGGTGGATGAAACTGGAGCCTATTATAAGTAAGCCAAAAAGAAAAACACCAGTACAGTATACTAACACATATATATGGAATTTAGAAAGATGATAACAATAACCCTGTGTGTGAGACAGCAAAAGAGACACAGATGCATAGAACAGTCTTTTGGACTCTGTGGGAGAGGGAGAGGGTGGGATGATTTGGGAGAATGGCATTGAAGCATATCATATATGAAATGAATTGTCAGTCCAGGTTCGATGTATGATACTGGATGCTTGGGGCTGGTGCACTGGGATGATCCAGAGGGATGGTATAGGGAGGGAGGAGCAAGGGTGGTTCAGGATGGGGAACACGTGTATATCTGTGGCAAATTCTTGTTGATATATGGCAAAACCAATACAATATTGTAATTCACCTCCAAATAAAATAAATAAATTTATATTTTTTAAAAAAAGAAAGCTGAACATGATGCTTTTGAACTGTGGTGTTGGAGAAGACTCTTGACAGTCCCTTGGACTGCAAGGAGATCCAACCAGTCTATCCTAAAGGAAATCAGTCCTGAAAATTCATTGGAAGGACTGATGCTGAAGCTGAAACTCCAATACTTTGGCCACCTGATGTGAAGAGCTGACTCATTTGAAAATAACCTGATGTTGGGAAATATTGAAGCTGGAGGAGAAGGGGAAGACAGGATAAGATGGTTGAATGGGCATCACCGATGTGGTGGAAATGAGTTTGAGTAGGTTCTGGAAGTTGGTGATGGATAGAGAAGCCTGGCCTGCTGCAGTCCACGGGGTCACAAAGATTCAGACACGATTGAGTGACTGAACTGACTGATTGCCAGGAGCCAGCCTGAGGAATCCCACTCGTGACAAGGTCATGTGGCAGAGGCCTTGATGGGCAAGGCAAATCAGGCCTCAGGTTTTCCCCCTGGTATTTCCTAAGCATGTACCCCCCAAAAATAAGAATTTGCCTGCCTTATTGTTTTTTTCTACTTTTCTGACACTCTCTGGAAAAAGTTAATTCAGGGCTTCAGTCTCCTGCAAAAGAATGTCTCGGCTTAAAACCCCCTCTAATAACTCTCTGACTTGCCTAACAGGTTCCCCCCGGACCGCTTACAGCTTGTGAACTGCTTGCAGCCCTCCAACCGCCAGAGGCACAAAGCTTAAAAACATCTTAAAGATACAGAGCCTTTTCTAAAGAGCCAAAAATCATATTGGTGACGGATTTCACTGTTGACTCAATGTTTGCTGCCAGGCCTCCATATTCTTTATCTTTTAGGCACCTGGGAGGATGTTAATCAATGTAAACGGGATATGGAAAAGATATATAATAGTTCTGATGTTAGCAACACTAGACTTTTGAGTTAATTACTTTCCTTTGTTATAAATCACTGTACTCCTTTTACTTGCTATAAATTGCTGTATCTTTGCTATGTAAGAATGTAACTTTATTTAGTGCTTTCTGAGAGTGGCACCAGACTTTGAGAAGAACAACACAAATAAGTCTTCTGGTTGACAAACCCTTATCAGAAAAAAGGCTGTAAAATGTTAATTGGCCCTTTCGGCCGGAAGATGATGTAAATCACCTAAGACTTGTGTATACAATTAGGTATACAGAGAGAAAAGCCTGGTTTTGATAATAGTCTGGGCTGCTAACGCTGCATAATTTTGTATTACCCATTGATCTCTATGTACAATCTAAAAGGTATAAAAGGCCTTTCTAGACAATAGAGGCTGGGCTAGTCATTGGAAGGACTGGTTTCCTCCGTGTCTTCTCTTTACTCTATTTTCTGGCTGAATTCCCATCTGGGGCGTGGAGGCTCGCCATGTCTACTTACTTGCCCCGGCGTCTAAGATCCACGAGAGGGGGAGCCCAAGGTGGGGCACCCCCCACTATTCTAGAGGACGCCGGTGGCCTAACGTAGATGGTGCAAGCTCCTTGTCTGGAACTTTATTGGCTTTCCACGTAAACCAAGTTATTCAGCCTCTTTTTCTCCACTTAATTTTCCTACTGCACTATTTCTTCCTAATCTAATCTTATATTTCTAATTAATTAAACAAATAAGTTTTCCTCACCTATCCGTCTCCCCTTTGAATCACCCTGGATCCACCAGGGCTGGACCCTGGCAACTGACTATATTTTCTATATGTGTGAACTTAGAATGTGGGATAAAGGGTTTGGAAAATCCCATTTTTAAGGTTCGGTTGAACAAGAATTATTATGCTTTCATTTAAATGCAAATTGTGTTTATTCTGCAATGACACTATAGCTGTGACAAAAAGAATTCAATATGCACTGAGATTACCATGCTAAGCACTCATCACAACATTCCAATTCACAGAAAAGCAACAGAAGAACTAGGAAATTAAAATGAAACATATCATCTTAGAATTTCATCACAAAAATAAATAAAAATGAGTGACAAAAGTCAGTTTCAGAAAGTTTCATTTATTAGCCAATCAGAGAGAACCACTTACTGATGTGAGTTATTAAATCAGGCTTGCTTACATAACCAAAGAAATGGGTCTAGATAACATAAACTTAAGAGTATTAGCATTTCACCACATTGAGAGTAACATCAATGGTGATTTTTTTTTTTTTTTAAGGCAAATGATATTGGGTAGTTTTCTTTGTCTTCTTCATGAGTTAACAGATGCTACCAACAACTTTTAATTATTGATACTTACTTGAGGAAGCAATAACAAGTTTGAAGTGACTGAAGAATGAATTGTGTTGAACAGAATAGACAAGAATATTTTCAAAGAATTTGACAAAACCTGATCTGGAATCTGCTAAGGTGTCTTACAATTAATGGTGGATAACATAAATGTGGCACAGAAAAAAAGTTTAACTGGACAAACATACAAGACTTGGGAAAATGTAAGGTGTTCAAAGCCTATGTTTATTGTACATCAGCAGGTATTTTCTGCAAAATATTTGAGTGTATCACGTGTTATTGAACTAGGAGTGTCAATACTGAATTTTATTCACTATTGATAATGGAACTATATTCATTCTGTGAACTTTCATCTAAACAGCAAGCTGAATATTCTGACTTGCCCTACTATATGAGTAGTTAGAATATAAATTGCCTTGTAAGTGGCAAAGGTTTATTTTTGAGCTCAAAGCCAAGACTGCAATTTTGTTGAATTGGAAGTTCCCTTGACCGCTATTATTGAATACTGACTCACTCTGGCTGTTAGTTTTTACTGCAAACTTGATAATGTCTCAATAAATCAGACTAAAATTATAAGGTTAATGAATGCTTATATGCAAAACTTACATTACAGTAAAGTCATTTTCACTCCAGTCCTCTCTGTACACCCGTGGTGGATTCATGTCAATGTATGGCAAAACCAATACAGAATTGTAAAGTAAAATAAAAAAATAAAGAAAGAAAAAATAAAAGAAGTTCAAATAAGCAAAATCTCCATCTGTGCACACACACAAATTTGCAATGTGTTGCAGTAAATATGGAATTAAGGAGCCTTTACCTAACTGTCAATTATAAATGTTTAATCTTTGGGACTTCCCTTGTGGTCTAATGGTTAAGAATCCACCTTCCAGTGAAGGGGACTCAGGTTCAATCCCTGGTCGGGAAACTAGGATCGCATATGCCATGGAGCAACTAAGCCTGTGCACCACAACTACTGCACTTGTGCACAACTAGAGCCCTCATGTGCCACAACATAAGATCCTTTGTGGTGTAACTAAGACCTAACACAGACAAATAAATAAATATTTTTTAAAAAGAAATGATTAATCTTCAATATAATCACACTAAACGGCTGCTGCTGCTGCTGCTAAGTCTCTTCAATAGAGTCGGACCAAATGGCAGATATGAAGGAAAAATCTAATAGAATTTTTCACATATCTTTTAAGGATAGATATGTTGAGTTAAAACTATATGCTTCTGGACTGATATCAGTATTTGGCAGTACCTATCTGTGTGAAAAGACATTTTCCAAGATCAGATACAGAAGTCTATTAATTAGTAGTTCTCTGCTGCATGAAACTTTGTACTCATTATTATTATACTTGATGATGTAAATATCATCAGTTGAAATTTCATGGAAGTTTGGTTTCTCTTTTGTTATATATAAAACTTTCTGAAACTGAGCAGGGCCTTGTGGGGCTCCTGGACACAAAAGACTTTCTATTTCCCCTGTTTCTTATTTGTAGGACATAGGCTTCATCCAGGCTCCATGACAATCCCTAGTTCCAAAGGGCATGTCCAAACAGTTGCTAACCAGGGAAAGGAAGGGATAGGAGAAAAAGGAGGAGCAGTTACAAAACAATAATGCAACCTTGGGGCAGGGTCCTGGTTCCTTCTCAAGGGATATATATAACAATATTTTTGAGTTCTTCTACTGGAACTAAGATCCCAACCAAATGGAAGATGTTAACTATTTGATGAAACATTCTTCATTCCAGAGAAAAAGTCAGAGTTTGATAACCTTGAGAACCACAGAATCCCCTCATAAGACCACATGATGCCAGGTGAGCTGCATATTGAAGGAATGCAGGCCCTGCGTGCACCCTGTTCCTTTTCAGCATCCTTGCTCCTTGAACCACTACTAAAAAACTCATCACAAGCTCCCTTGGAATGGGACACACAGTTTTGAAGTCATTAGCCCACTGTGGCCTCCTTTGCCTGCAATGGCTTCCTTTGCCTGGCAAAGCAGTAAAGCTATTCTTCTCTACTTCACCCTTTACAGAAAAAGTTTGCTGACCTCTGATCTAGAGGAAAAGAAAAGAAACACCAGTAACTATAATTGATGGACAAGTCTATTTAATAAATTTAGCCCCTAGAAGCAGAGGATGAAGAGGAGGGTTTTTCTGGCAATTTAGTCTAAGTTAGGGAAATCCAAGATGTGTTTTATATGATGGAAGATGTAACTGAATGATGGGACAAATATATGAGAAAGTGAATTGAGCACATACTCCTGATGGGCTTGTAAAGTCAACTGGTGATTTTATAGGGGCTTCCCTGGTGGCCCAGATGGTAAAGAATCTGCCTGCAATGCAGGAGACCTAGGGTTTGATCCCTGGGTTGGCCAAATCCCCTGGTGAAGGGAAGGGCTATTCACTCTAGTATTCTTGCCTGGAGAATTCCATGGACAGAGGAGCCTGGTGGGTTACAGTCCATGGGGTTGCAAAGAGTCAGACACAACCAAGTGACTTTCACTTTCGTGTTTTCATTATACACTAAAAAAAGCAGAAATACTCAAATGTATTTGAGCAAAGTGTTCTGTGCCATAGGAGTTTCTAGGCAGATTTGTGTTCAGGTCTCAGATTAAGCTTTATTATTAAACCAAGTCTACTAGTGTTACATTTCCCATGCACATTTTAACCATTTGTTTTTAACATTTTATGTCAACTGTAAGCAGTTTTATGTCTGTCTGTGGAGCTATCTGTTAAATGTATCATACCACATTGTAGACGAGCAAAATGCCACCCCAACATATATATTTTTGACATGAGGATTAATTTAGGCTGATTATTTTTAAGAAACAGAGGGCTCAGGAAGTATTTCCTTTTCCTTCCCCCTTAAATTCCTAAAATAATTTAGATAAAGAGCCTATTCCCAGAACAGAGCTATTGCTAGAGATATTTGCCAAGAATATAAGTATGATGAGATGGGGGAAACTAAGCAGGGCCTCTCTGAAGGGTCCAGGAAACATTTATTTACCAAAGATTTGCTTTTCCATCTCCATGTGAATTGCCTTCCTCAGCTTCGAAGTCTCAAATCACTACCCCCAAGATCCTTCTCTGTGTATAGCTGAAGATGGTATTTAAGGTGAGACTGTCAGCCATTTTGGTGAGTTATTCAGTTTCCCTCAGTTCAGTTCAGTTCAGTTCAGTTCAGTTCAGTCGCTCAGTCATGCCCGGCTCTTTGCGACCCCATGAATCACAGCACGCCAGGCCTCCCTGTCCATCACCAACTCCCGGAGTTCACTCAAACTCATGTCCATCAAGCCGGTGATGCCATCCAGCCATCTCATCCTCGGTCGTCCCCTTCTTCTTCTGCCCCCAATCCCTCCTAGCATCAGAGTCTTTTCCAATGAGTCAACTCTTCGCATGAGGTGGCCAAAGTATTGGAGTTTCAGCTTTAGCATCATTCCTTCCAAAGAACATCCAGGGCTGATCTCCTTTAGAATGGACTGGTTGGATCTCCTTGCAGTCCAAGGGACTCTCAGGATTCTTCTATGTCTCTCCTATGTATGCATGTTATTCAATTTTTGTTTGATTTTTGCTTGTTAATTTGTCTCATGTCAATTCAATTCTTAGACCAGCCGAAAGAACTTAGATAGAGTAAAATTTTTTCCTCTCTGTTCTGTGCTTAGTCACTCAGTCATGTCTGACTCTTTTCAACCCCATGGACTGTAGCCCACCAGGCTCCTCTGTCCATGGGGATTCTTCAGGCAAGAATACTAGAGTGAGTTGTCATGCCCTTCTCCAGGGGATCTTCCCAACCCAGGGATTGAACCCAGGTCTCCAGTGTTGCAGGCAGATTCTTTACTATTTGACCCAACAGGGAAGTCCATTTCCTCTCTGACAACATTCAAATGTTCACTGAACTATATAAGAATGGTATTTTAGGTGGTCAAATACTTAAAGCTATGTGAATGTATCTTTTCCACTTAAATCTGGCAATTAAACATCTCTATTGTAAACTATGCTTCAATATTCAAACATTAAGAAAAATCTATTGAAGTTTGTTTTGTACAAAAATATCAAATTAAAGTTAAAATAATACTCCCACCCCTAAAAATGTTCTTCCATTACCCCTTCCCCTTCTACCAAGCCCCACAGTTTTAATGATAGTAACTAGGAAATAGTCTAATAAAGTAGCTCTAACACACAGAACTGCTGAGCATTAACTACAATGAAAGTAAGAAAAATGGCAATTCTAGGAATATTAGTGATGAAAAATATGTATTTTACTTTTTTAAAAAAATGAAATATGGTTCATCATTGACATCTGAAAATTAATATGCTGATCTACATTTCTGTTCCCTTACATGTACCACACACTAAATCAAACTGCATTTTCCCTTTTATGGAATCAGATGTCAAGTAAAGAGTAAAGTGTTTTATAATAATCACTATCTTTAAAGATTTAAGCCTCATTTTAATCCAGTTCATATTAAGACAGTGCTCAATAGTAAAAAGTGAGAACTATGTCTTATCATTGAGCTTAAAGAGTTTTGAGAAGTGTGACTGGCATTATTGCTAAAAGTAAAAAAAATAATACTTTCAAGAGAAGGATGGATAGATACTGGATCTCCTTATCATTCTTGAGTCAGATATTACTAGTACATAGTTTAGACACTGGAAAGGAATTCAATGTTTTTTTAAAGTGTATTAAATCCTTAAACACTATTATTTCACCCATGATGTTCTGTTGGTCTAATAAAATAGTCATATGTGAAAGAAAAGAAAAAGTTTATTTATCTTATTTCACCTTTCAGAATTCAGAAATTTTATAGCTTAAAAATGTGTCTATAGTCTGGTTGAATGATTTTACCTACAAATGTGGGAAGGGTCCAGATAATAAAAAGTATTGATTCAGTGTAAATGACCAAAACTCTATTAAATCTCCCCCAGTTTGGCGGGGGGGCAGGTCTGAGGCAAGAAGTAAGGAAATTTCAGCCAAATTTCTATTCACAGAAATGTGAATTATAGCTCAAAATACATACAATGATATAGTTTCTGTGATTGTCAGGAACATATTTTCAGCTGCCACAGGATTTAGTCTTTCAAAAAGTAACGGGAGACTGTTACAGGTGACCTACAAGAGTAAAATTCACTTCCCCAACTGAAGGGGACAACAGAGGTTGAGATGGTTGGATGGCATCACTGACTCGATGGACATCAATTTAAGCAAGCTCTGGGAGTTGGTGATGGCCAGGGAGGCCTGGTGTGCTGCAGTCCACGGGGTCACAAAGAGTCAGACACAACTGAGAGACTGAACTGAACTCAACTTAACCTAAGTGCCTTGCCAAAAAAAGGCTTATGAAGCAACACGATTTGATTGAACCCTCTAAATACAGCAAGACTTTCTAACTCTTGTCAAATATTTTCCTGACAGTGTCACACAGAAGCTGAGCTTCAGGGGCTTAACTCATTGACTGCATACCTTTCCCTGACTAATCCCCAAATTACTGGGCCAGGCAAACGCAGACTGATTCTGTGATCATTTTAAGGTGAAATGTGGAATGCATCCCTTATTCTCCCTGTTGAAAAATTTTATTGCCACTTAAATCTAATTGTTAGGGGAAGCACACTGATTGAAACCGCCCACCCTGGCCAGGCACCATAGTTACCATTTGCATGAATTGTTTTATGACAGGAGATCCTGATAAGGAATACAGAACTAATAAGCCACCACCAAACGGAAGAGTTTGGGAAAGGTCAAAAGGAGACACCATGTGTCCGTCCATTTCCCAGAATCCCTCTTGCTAGCATCCATCTTGGCTGAGCAATGCGTGCACCACCAGGAAAGACTCTGAATTAGAATGATTGGCCAAAGACCACCCAGAAACTAATCTCATCACCATAAAACCCGAGACTGTGAGCCATGTGGCAGAGCAGTTCTCCTGGGTTCCCTTATCCTACTGCTCTCCACCCGGGTGCCCTTTCCCAATAAAATCTCTCGCTTTGTCAGCACATGTGTCTCCTCGGACAATTCATTTCTGAGGGTTAGATAAGAGCCTAGTTCCGGGCCCTGGAATGGGTCCCCCTTCTTGCAACATAAGATAAGAAAATCATAGTTAAAATAAGATCATGATATCTCTGACTAGAGTCTCAACATTATATCATTGTTTCAAAATCTAACAAAAAGAGTATCTAGAGGAGCTTCAGTGATTCAGCAATTACATTTCTTTCTCAAATATAGCTGGTTTCCCATTAGAAATGCATGTTTCCATTTTCTGGGTAATCATTCACACTCCAGGAATCTCAAATTTTGCAGAAATGTGACATTCTAAATTGTCAAAACCATCCCTTTATTTAACTACCAAAGACTACAAGTGAATTTAACTCATAGATTATTGCTATTTTATTGCTGTGTATTTGACATATTGACAGATTAGGGGAAAAAAGTCTCCTCAAACTAGCATATGAGACAATTTTAAGAGAGTCTTATGTAATGTCTACCACAAAGATATATACCTAAAGAAATGTAAGTATGCAGGTGATTTTTCTAGAGATAATATTTACAAAAATTTTCTCTCATTCTCATTTACTTCTTTAAAAGAAATAATTTTCAATGATAGAGAATACACTCCAGAAAGTTCCTGAAATAGGAAAAATTCCTGAGTTAAATCCTACTCTCTTTAAAGTTTCTTATAAGGTCTTTCTGTGTGTTTTTCTGTCTCACAATTAGCAAAGTGGTAGGCAATGGGTAAGAAGGAAAAGATAGGTATTAAATATTTAAAAGGAATTAACATCTACTCAGCAACACAGTGTTAAAATAGAAAATGCAGGGCTATTGGAATCTGCTTCTGGCTCTACCTCCTACTAGTTTTATGAACTCTGTCAAATTAAAGATGACTCTCAGTTCCATTATCTGTGAAATGAGTATAATATGAGCTTCTTAGTGCCTGACAATTTACAAGTATCCTATTCATTTGAACTTATGGATATATCTTCCTTAATCATATGAAGTGGAAACCATCTAAAGCCATCCAAGGTGTGGTTCTCTCTCTACCCCTCCTTCTTCTTCTCTCTTTTTAACCTCAACATTTTTGAAACTACTAATTCCAATTACTTACAGAAGGTTCTTGCATATTTGAAAAATTAAAACTATAAACCACTACAATAAATAGCACAGTAATATGATGATTGAAGGAAAAGGGCACAAGAAAGGCAGACATTATTCTCTACTTCTTCAAAATATTGCATAGCTTCTAATTGGGAGAAACTTGTTTTGATTATCCTCTTCAGTTCAGTTCAGTCGCTCAGTCATGTCCGACTCTGTGCGACCCCATGAATCACATCACGCCAGGCCTCCCTGTCCATCACCAACTCCCAGAGTTCACTCAGACTCGCATCCATCGAGTCAGTGATGCCATCCAGCCATTTCATCCTCGGTTGTCCCCTTCTTCTTAATCATCAATAAGTCAAGTGCATCCTTGTGTGTTTACGGAAGGGGGGAAGTGTTATAGAAGGGGGATGAATTAACACTTAGAAATCTCAAAGGTTTAACAAAGCCTGACATGAGATTTGCCAGATAGTTTTGGTACTGGATTGTAAAACTTGAAACTAATCTTCATTTAATAGTTTTAATGGTTGTATATCTTTTATAAAGCCTCTTGCTCTTCTGCTATGGTGATTCTGCAAAATTATAGATCAGGCTTTAAAGAATAGCTTCTATGAACAGAGTTTCCTTAAATCTCAGCTAAACTGAGCAAGAAGATTACGTGTTATTATGAGGTAGCACAGCAGGATTTTCCCCCAACAAACATGATGATGTGAAAATCACTCTATGCAAAGAGGTCATCGATTGAAGAACAATGATTTTCACACAGATTATATGTACATGTTGAAACATTCACATTGCAAAATCTTTTTCTTAATGTTTCTTTGAAGAACTCTGATCCAGACAAGCAATCAGATCTAGATAAGAAGACACAGTGACCTTATCACTAGGAGGTGGCTTGCCCCAGGGCACTTGAAAGAGATTGTGTCTGTCACAGACATTTACTGGAAAAAAATAAAGTATAATATTTATTTACTAGGTAATTTATATTTAGTTCCAGCTTACTGAATTTACTTGAAGAAGATATTTTTTCTCAGTTTTACATAATTTAAGTTTACTGCACATTAAAAATACATATTAGCACACAAAAGACCAAAAACGTAATACACAGAACTATAATCCTGTATGTATTTTCATATTTCAATATTCCTACTAAAAGCTGATTAAGGTATGTGCCATAATAATGAACTTCAAATATGCAGTAGAAGAGGTTTGCCATCATCAGGTTATTTAACACCAGATTGTTTGAACTTTCTTCTTTTAAATATCAACAGTTATAGAAAATGAAAATGAGTACTAAATGAAATTTATAATGTATTCCATAAGGTATACCAATACATTATGTTTAACACCTTTAAAGAATAATTTGTGGAGAGCCTGTGCACTAAGCGTGGGCGGCTGCAAGAGCCAGCACACTAAGCGCGGCCAAGAGGAGCTAGCCCAGGTCTGAGGTCAGGAAAGTGACTTAGAGTGCCAGGCTGCAACGGCACAGGAACGGCCGAGAGGAGCTACCCTGTGTCTGAGGTCAGGGTCAGCCGAGAGGAGCCAACCCAAGTCCGAGGTCAGGGCAGTGGCCGAGAGGAGCTACCCCATGTCTGAGGTCAGGGGCGACCTGGAGAAGCCACCTTGCACCCGAGGCCAAGGGCAGTGACCCTGAGGAGCCACCCCAAGCCCGAGGCCAGGGGCAGCAGCTGGGAGGAGCCCCCATGCCTGAGGCCAGGGCCAGCGGCCAGGAGGAGCATCCTGAGGAGCAGTGGCTGTGCAGGCGCAGGAGGGCCCAGAGGAGCTATCCCATGTTGAAGGTCAGGAACAATGGCAGTAAGGAGATACCCCTCGTCCAAGGTAAGGAGCAGCAGCTGTGCTTTGCTGGAGCAACCATGAAGAGATACCTCACGCCCAAGGTAAGAGAAACCCAAGTAAGATGGTAGGTGTTGCAAGACAGCATCAGAGGACAGACACACTGAAACCATACTCACAGAAAACTAGTCAATCTAATCACACTAGGAACACAGCCTTGTCTAACTCAATGAAACTAAGCCATGCCTGCGGGGCAACCCAAGATGGGTGGGTCATAGTGGAGAGGTCTGACAGAGCCTGGTCCACTGGAGAAGGGAATGGCAAGCCACTTCAGTATTCTTGCCTTGAGAACCCCATGAAAAGGCAAAATGATAAGATACCAAAAGAGGAACTCCCCAGGTCATTAGGTGCCCAATATGCTACTGGAAATTAGTGGAGAAGTAACTCCACAAAGAATGAAGGGATGGCACCAAAGCAAAAACAATACCCAGCTGTGGATGTGACTGGTGATAGAAGCAAGATCCGATGCTGTAAAGAGCAATATTGCATACGAACCTGGAATGTCAGGTCCATGGATCAAGGCAAATTGGAAGTGGTCAAACAGGAGACGGCAAGAGTGAATGTTGACATTCTAGGAATCAGCAAACTAAAACGGACTGGAATGGGTGAATTTAACTCAGATGACCATTATATCTACTACTGTGGGCAGTAATCCCTCAGAAGAAATGGAGTACCCATCATGGTCAACAAAAGAGTCTGAAATGCAGTACTTGGATACAATCTCAAAAATGAGAGAATGATCTCTGTTCATCTCCAAATCAAACCATTCAATATCACAGTAATCCAAGTCTATGCCCCAACCAGTAACGATGAAGAAACTGAAGTTGAACGGTTTTATGAAGATCCACAAAACCTTTTAGAACTAACACCCCAAAAAATATGTCCTTTTCATTATAGGGGACTGGAATGCAAAAGTAGGAAGTCAAGAAACACCTGGAGTAACAGGCAAATTTGGTCTTGGAATGCAAAATGAAGCAGGGCAAAGACTAATAGAGTTTTGCCAAGAAAGTGCACTGGTCATAGCAAACACCCTCTTCCAACAACACAAGAGAAGACTCTACACATGGACATCACCAGATGGTCAACACCGAAATCAGATTGATTATATTCTATGCAACCAAAGATAGAGAAGCTCTATATATACTGTCAACAAAAACAAGACCAGGAGCTGACTGTGGCTCAGATCATGAACTCCTTGTTACCAAATTCAGACTTAAATTGAAGAAAGCAGGGAAAACCGCTAGACCATTCAGGTATGGCCTAAATCAAATCCCTTATGATTATACAGTGGAAGTGAAAAATAGATTTAAGGGCCTAGATCTGATAGATAGAGTGCCTGATGAACTATGGAATGAGGTTCATGACATTGTACAGGAGACAGGGATCAAGATCATCCCCATGGAAAAGAAATGCAAAAAAGCAAAATGGCTGTCTGCGGAGGCCTTACAAATAGTTGTGAAAAGAAGAGAGGTGAAAAGCCTAGGAGAAAAGGAAAGCTATAAGCATCTGAATGCAGAGTTCCAAAGAATAGCAAGAAGAGATAAGAAAGCCTTCTTCAGCAATCAATGCAAAAAAAATAGAGGAAAACAACAGAATGGGAAAGACTAGAGATCTCTTCAAGAAAATTAGAGATACCAAGGGAACATTTCATGCAAAGATGGGCTCGAAAAAGGACAGAAATGGTATGAACCTAACAGAAGCAGAAGATATTAAGAAGAGGTGGCAAGAATACACGGAAGAACTGTACAAAACAGATCTTCACGACCCAGATAATCATGATGATGTGATCACTAATCTAGAGCCAGACATCTTGGAATGTGAAGTCAAGTGGGCCTTAGAAAGCATCACTACAAACAAAGCTAGTGGAGGTGATGGCATTCCAGTGGAGCTGTTTCAAATCCTGAAAGATGATGCTGTGAAAGTGCTGCCCTCAATATGCCAGCAAGTTTGGAAAACTCAGCAGTGGCCACAGGACTGGAAAAGGTCAGTTTTCATTCCAATCCCAAAGAAAGGCAATGTCAAAGAATGCTCAAAGTACTGCACAATTGCACTCATCTCACATGCTAGTAAAGTAATGCTCAAAATTCTCCAAGCCAGGCTTCAGCAATACGTGAACCGTGAACTTCCTCATGTTCAAGCTGGTTTTAGAAAAGGCAGAGGAACCAGAGATAAAATTGCCAACATCCGCTGGATCGTGGAGAAAGCAAGGGAGTTCCAGAAAAACATCTATTTCTGCTTTATTGACTATGACAAAGCCTTTGACTGTGTGGATCACAATAAACTGTGGAAAATTCTGAAAGAGATGGGAATACCAGACCACCTGACCTGCCTCTTGATAAATCTGTATGCAGGTCAGGAAGCAACAGTTCGAACTGGACATGGAACAACAGACTGGTTCCAAATAGGAAAAGGAGTACGTTAAGGCTGTATATTGTCACCCTGCTTATTTAACTTCTATGCAGAGTACATCATGAGAAACGCTGGACTCGAAGAAACACAAGCTGGAATCAAGATTGCCAGGAGAAATATCAATAACCTCAGATATGCAGATGACACCACCATTATGACAGAAAGTGAAGAGGAGCTAAAAAGCCTCTTGATGAAAGTGAAAGAGGAGAGCGAAAAAGTTGGCTTAAAGCTCAACATTCAGAAAACGAAGATCATGGCATCCGGTCCCATCACTTCATGGAAAATAGATGGGCAAACAGTGGAAACACGGTCAGACTTTATTTTGTGGGGCTCCAAAATCACTGCAGATGGTGACTGCAGCCATGAAATTAAAAGACACTTTTTCCTTGGAAGAAAAGTTATGATCAACCTAGAGAGCATATTCAAAAGCAGAGACATTACTGTGCTGACTAAGGTCCGCCTTTTCAAGGCTATGGTTTTTCCACTGATCATGTATGGATTTGAGAGTTGGACTGTGAAGAAGGCTGAGCACCGAAGAATTGATGCTTTTGAACTGTGGTATTGGAGAAGACTCTTGAGAGTCCTTTGGACTGCTAGGAGATCCAACCAGTCCATTCTGAAGGAGATCAACCCTGGGATTTCTTTGGAAGGAATGATGCTGAAGCTGAAACTCCAGGACTTTGGCCACCTCATGAGAAGAGTTGACTCATTGGCAAAGACTGTGACGCTGGGAGGGATTGGGGTCAGGAGGAGAAGGGGACGACCGAGGATGAGATGACTGGATGGCATCACTGACTCCATGGACGTGAGTCTGAGTGAACTCCGGGAGTTGGTGATGGACAGGGAGGCCTGGCGTGCTGTGATTCATGGGGTCGCAAAAAGTCAGACTCGACTGAGCGACTGAACTGAACTGAGGTTAATTCTTGCTCTCAACTGTCTGATAATACTGGAAATTACTCCTCAGAGTACACATGGACATTTCAAACAAATCATTGCTAACTTTTTTGCAAGAACTAGACCCAAATAAAGACACAAGTATGTACATACATGGATTTCCCAGGTGGCTCAGTGGTACAAGAAGCAGCCTGCCAATGCAGAGGACACCAGAGTTTCAGATTCGATCCTTTGGTGAGTAAGACCCCTTGAGAAGGAAATGGAAACCCACGCCAGTATGCTGGCTGAAGAATTCCATGGACAAAGGAGCTTGGCTACACTCCATGGCGTCTCAAAGAGTCATACATGATTGAGCAAATGTATATGCACAAGCATACACATGCACACACACACACACACACACACAATTATAAAATTCATTTTGTACTCATTTTCAAAGTAATTATTGTCATTGCAGTTACCATAAATTCCAAGAATACACCATGTAAGAAGAATCTGGGCTAATCTCTTAAATGATTTCAAATTCTTCAAAGGTGGCTATGAAAGCATTAAAACTATTCTAAGCTTACAATTCAAAAATAACAATTATACATTTTCAAAGATTTTATAAATTGTTAGAGAAAGGATGGGATTGGTAGTAAACCTTTGCTCTAAAATACTTCTAAAAGGAAATGAAAGAGCTCTAAAGAGTGAGATTAACTGATTATTTTGCAGCTTAATGTAGAGTAATTTTTATATAAACATTAATTTTTATAATTTTTCTATGACATGTAGGAGCAGAAATAATTCATGCATTTATCGCACATTTTAAAACATGTGTCTTTCACTTGGAAACATTCCCATGCATAAATCTCTTTAATGGAGAAATATATGATAATTTATTACATGTTATAACAATGTTTCAGTTGAAATATAAATATTATTCTGCAATTGGAAAGAAAAATACAGCAAGTTTGGCCAAATGTATGCTAAAAATACTAAATTTGATTGCAATTTATCAAAAACTGTAGTATTCCTATTATTCACAGAAATTAACACAGTATGCTGCTGCTGCTAAGTTAGATCAGTCGTGTCCAACTCTGTGCGACCTCCTCCTTCCATGGGAGTTTCCAGGCAAGAGTACTGGAGTGGGTTGCCAGTGCCTTCTCTGAAACACAGTATGCTGCTAAATCACTTCAGTCGTGTCCGACTCTGTGCAACCCCATAGACGGCGGCCCACCAGGATCCCCTGTCCCTGGGATTCTCCAGGCAAGAATACTGGAGTGGGTTGCCATTTCCTTCTCCAATGCATGAAAGTGAAAAGGGAAACTGAAGATGCTCAGTCGTGTCCAACTCCTAGCAACCCCATGGACTGCAGCCCACGAGGCTCCTTAGTCCATAGGATTTTCCAGGCAAGAGTACTGGAGTGGGTTGTCACTGCCTTCTCTGAAACACAGTATAGATGAAGCTAAACTCCTAAAGATTTAACTCTTTCCTACAATGAAAAACGTGACACAACAAAAATTGTTTAAGTTATTGGCATCTTTCTTGTCTCCAATAAAGGAACTAGATCAGTATATAAAGTAGATGCCATCATGAAGAGGATATGATGTATATCAGTAATATTAATATCCACATCCCCTGACAATCTTTGGTAAAGATAAATTAACCTTTCTTAAGAACACACACATAAAACAATGTCTTTATCACTACCAGCAGTCTGTAATCTTGCTTGCAGTAAGTTTTCCTAATGATTATGTCAAATGCAAAATCTCTCTTTCAGTTACATATTAAAATCTGAATTGGTAATTCCTGAATGTTAAACACGTTTGCCCTTAACTATAAGTGAATTATAATTGTATCATCTGTATCTATTCTAACTGGCCATCATTCAGACATAAAGATGATGACACCAATTATTTAAATAGAGAATGAAATTATGGACTTCTAATTTTTTCTTCTAATGTTTCCCCCATGAACACAAAATCTATGGGGAAAGGGTTGTTGGACAGCTGGTGGTCACAGCAATTATGAATCAGCTTTCTTCTCCAAAAATCAAATTGCAAGTCAAAAATTACAAATTATATGCTTTTTTTGTTTCCTAGTATCAGGACATTAGATTCAAGTGTGGGACAGAGAGAGTGAATTGTCCTATTTTGTTATGGAAATCATGATTTCCCTCAGGATTTGTATCATAAGGCATAAAAAGAGACTTCTTCCCAGCCATGAAAATTTAGTGAAAGTATATTAACAGTTTAGAAAATCTGTTTTCATTTCCAAATAAAGAAACAAAGTCTTACTAGATTTCTTGTCCAAAAGAAAACTATCTCATGAGATTGCTGTCATGAAAGTCTTCTGAGTTTTTCAAAGGTGCTACTTACATTGAATTTTTTGGCAACATGTGTGTGTGTTTAGTCTCTCAGTCACGTTCAGCTCTTTGCAACCCCATGGCACGATCAAATAGGGATCCTCATTGCCACTATGAGAACTTGGCTTTGTAAGTATAAACTCAATATTAAAGAATTAAAAACAATCCATGTAGACCCTATTTAAGCTACTAATTAAAATTAGTTTTCAAGATCAGAAAACTTACTAATTAGCTACTTTAAAAGCATTCATCAGTATTGCTTGCTAAACATACATATCTCCAATTCCTAGGTTGATATTAATAAATCAGTAACGAAATAAGGTGATTTCTACAGTTAAAAAATATGCTAGACTAAGGTATTGTTAAATCTAATTTCCTTTTGTAAGAACCTGCCGAATATTATATTAATATGATTATATTAAAGTCCTTCATAAAATAATGACATTTCTAATTCCTCAAGAGATCTTTCTGGAAATCTCAAGTAATATGCTAAGCAAATGTTTTGACCTGAATTTGTCTACAGCCTACATCAATCAGCTAAAAACCGGAAACAAAGAGTAAACAGAGAAATGGAGAATAATACAAATAAAAAAGAATGGAAAATAATAAATGTAATTAGTGAAGAAAGAAAGAAGTTAGCTGTCTTGAAGATGACAGGAAATGCTGTAGGTGCAATAGAGACGTAACCGATAGAAGGGCCCCTGTCCTAAGCGATTACTGAGTTTAGATGGATAGTAAGGCAAAGGGGAAATGTCCCCATGTCAACAACAAAAGCTAAATAGGTCCAGATTAGCTTCATTAGAGCAAATGTACCTTGACCAAAACAAAAGGAATAACAAACAAATATGAAAATGGAATGTTAAAATTGGAATTAATTTACAAAGAGTAGAAAGTTAGCACTGGTTATTTTTATATTAGAACTTTAGGGGAAATTTGAATATTTTGAAATTATAATAGTAATAAAAGCATTAGCAAAGTAACAATATCACAATTATGTCTCTTTATAGGAACTTTTCTAAACCTATGTTAGACTAAAATCTCAAGTGTATTTCACAGTAGATTTTATAGAAAGTGGTCTCTAAGGACAAGCTAAAAAGAGGGAAAAAGTAAAAATAAATAATCTATATTTCTGAGAAAGCAAACATTTCATATATCAATAAATGTATGATCATGTATTATTATTATTTTCCCATCGAATGTATTGAGGAAACATCTATTTACTGGACTCATTGGAATCTTAAGAGAAATGAGCACTCATTATGTACATACATGGGAACAATATTTAGACTGATAAGAAAGACAGGACTGTTGAAATCCTTTTGAAGTCAAGGGAAAATGCAATAGTTTGGCAGTGTTTAGTGGGTAAAGTGATTGCAGAAATAAACTAAATTAATAGCAAAGATCTAGAACTATTATTTTTTAAGATGTCTACTTTAACTCTAGCCTAACCTGATTAAATAATATACCAAGTAGGGGTTTTCAAAGAAGATATGAACATAATGATTCTTCTAGCTCAAGACCTAAGTGCTGTATGCTTAGCTGCTCAGTTGTGTCTGACTGTGACATGGACTGTAGCTCACCAGGCTCCTCAGTTTATGGGGATTCTCCAGGCAAGAATACTGGAATGGGTTGCCATGCCCTCCTCCAGGGGATCTTCCCCACCCAGAGATTGAACTCATGTCTCCTGCATTGCAAAGGGAGACTTTACCATCTGAGCCACCAAGGGAAGCATATTATGTTTTAAATTTCAAGTATCTAATCAATTTGGCTGTTTGCAACAAAATATTTTTTTATAAAAATAGTTTGAGTCGATAGGTGAAAATAACAGAGTTTCAGAACACAGGGTTTAGAATTACACAGACCTGAATCAAATGACTTTTGTGCATGTTAACATATTTTAAAGTCTTGTACAAGTTAGTTAATTTATTTGAATCTCTATTTCCTCATCTTTAAAAAAGATTGGAATAAGGATTAAACAGATATATGTGCACAGCCATTAGAATAGTATCTGGCATATATCATTAGTATTCAATAGATGCTGCCATCTATTTCATGTTAGTCCAAAGCAAATATAATCACCTTGATCCATAATCAATGTTTGGGCATAAGAGGGTCTACTTTAGTTTCCTATAGACTCCAAGAAGGAAGAAAATGATAGTCCAATACAGCACTTCAGTCATAACATATCACCTCTTTGAGAATGACTCTGTAACAATTTACATCTCTTTCCACATAATATCACTTACAAGACATCCTATGAAACAGCCTTAGACTACATTACTAATTATATTTCTCTCTGCCTTCCTCATACTGGCCCATCCACACTGTCTTCCTTGTTTCCCTTTTACTGTATGACTATGTTCTGGCTCCTTGTTCTTGTGCATTTGAAAATGTTTTCCTCTAGATTTCCATATGGCTCAACCCCTGGAGAAGGAAATGGCAACCCACGCCAGTATTCTTGCCTGGAAAATCCCATGAATTGAGGCTCCTGGCAGGCTACAGTCCAGAGGGCTGCAAAGAGTCAGACACAACTGAGTGGTTTCATTTCACTTCACTTACTGCTTTCATATCTTTGATGACATAGGAAAGAAAGCTATGTCAAACCTAGACAGCATTTTATAAAGTAGAGAAAGTAGAGACATAATTTTGCTGACAAAGGTCTGCAAAGTTAAAGCTATTGAGCTTCCCTGGTTGCTCAGATGGTAAAGAGTCTGCCTGTAATGCAAAAAAACCCAAGTTTCATCCCTGGGTCAGGAATATCTCCTGAAGAAGGAAATGGCAACCTGCTCAAGTATTCTTGCCTGGAGAATCCCATGGGCAGAAGAGTCTGGAGAGCAACACTCCATGGGGTCACAAAGAGTCGAGCATGACTGGGAGACTAACACTTCACTTCACTTCATGGTTTTATTAGTAGTCATGTATGCATGTGAGAGTTGGGGCATAAAGAAGGCTGAGCACTGAAGAACTGATGCTTTCGAACAGTGGTGCTGGAGAAGACTCTTGGGAGTCCCTTGGAAAACAAGGAAATCAAACCAGTCAATCTAAAAGGAAATCAACTCTGAATATTCATTGGAAGGACTGATGCTGAAGCTGAAACTCCAATATTTTGGCCACCTGACAGAAAGAGCCAATGGACCGGAAAAGACCTTGATGCTGGGAAAGATTGAGGAAAGGAGGAGAGGGGGGTGACACAGGATGAGATGGTTGAATGGCATCACTGACTCAATGGACATGAGTTTGAGCCAACGCTGGGAGATAATGAAGGACAGGGAAGTCTGGACTGCTGCAGTTTCAGTTCAGTTCAGTTCAGTCGCTCAGTCGTGTCCGACTCTTCGTGACCCCATGAATCGCAGCACGCCAGGCCTCCCTGTCCATCACCATCTCCGGGAGTTCACTCAGATTCACATCCATCGAGTCGGTGATGCCATCCAGCCATCTCATCCTCTGTCATCCCCTTTTCCTCTTGCCCCCAATCCCTCCCAGCATCAGAGGCGTTTCTAATGAGTCAACTTTTCGCATGAGGTGAACAAAGGACTGGAATTTCAGCTTTAGCATCATTCCTATCAAAGAAATCCCAGGGCTGATCCCTTTAGAATGAACTGGTTGGATCTCCTTGCCGTCCAAGGGACTCTCAAGAGTCTTCTCCAACACCACAGTTCAAAAGCATCAATTCTTCGGCACTCAGCCTTTTTCACAGTCCAACTCTTGCATCCATACATGATCACTGGAAAAACCATAGCCTTGACTAGATGGACCTTTGTTGGCAAAGTAATGTCTCTGCTTTTGAATATGCTATCTAGGTTGGTCATAACTTTTCTTCCAAGGAGTAAGTGTCTTTTCATTTCATGGCTGCAGTCACCATCTGCAGTGATTTTGGAGCCCAAAAAAATAAAGTCTGACACTGTTTCCCCATCTATTTCCCATGAAGTGATGGGACCAGATGCCATGATCTTCGTTTTCTGAATGTTGAGCTTTAAGCCAACTTTTGCACTCTTCTCTTTCACTTTCATCAAGAGGCTTTTTAGTTCATCTTCCCTTTCTGCCATAAGGGTGGTGTCATCTGCATATCTGAGGTTATTGATAGTTTTCCTGGTAATCTTGATTCCAGCTTGTGCTTCTTCTAGCCCAGCATTTCTCATGATGTCCTCTGCATATAAGTTAAATAAGCAGGGTGACAATATACAGCCTTGACGTACTCCTTTTCCTATTTGGAACCAGTCCGTTGTTCCATGTCCAGTTCGAACTGTTGCTTCCTGACCTGCATACAGATTTGTCAAGAGGCAGGTCAGGTGGTCTGGTATTCTGATCTCTTTCAAAATTTTCCACAGTTTATTGTGATCCACACAGTCACAGTTTAAATGCTCCAGTTTATGGGGACACAAAGATTTGGACATGACCTAGTGACTGAACAATAACACATATTTAAATTTGCAGTTTGTCAGTATGTTCTCACAATCTCTAACTTCCTTCTCTATTTTATTCAATAGTACTTAATATGTTGACTGTCTTCATTTTCTAAAGCTGCTATAACAAATTACCACAATCCTGACTGCTTGAAACAACAGAACGTAATTTCACAGTTTGGGAGGTCATAAGTCCAAAATTTTGGTGCTAGCATATTTGATCCTCTCTGGAGGCTCTGAGGGGAAATTTGTACCATGCCTTCTCGCTCCTGGCCTCTGGTGGCTACTGGTAACCTTTGGCATTCCTTAACTTGGGGCTGTATAACTCCTATCTCTGCCTCCTTCATATGGCCTTTTTTCTGTGTCTCTGTGTCTTCCCCTCCTCTTTTAAAGGACCTGTAAGTGAATCTAACTCACTCCCCACCCACAATACATGAGATTCTTAATTATATCTGCAAAGACTCTTTTTCCGAATAAGGTCACATTTACAGGTACTGGGGATAGGGACTTGGACATGTCTTTTGGAAGGACACATATTAATCCACTAGACTAGTTTAGTGTAACTGTGTTTATCTATATTTATTTATTCATCTATTTGTTCATTCTCAGTGTCCCCCTACTAGAATGTTGTCCATGACAAAGGTTAAATTGTTTTTTGTTGTTTATATTTGTGCCATGACCAATTTCTGTCACACATAGGAGCTTAATAAGCATGTGTTAAATAAATGTAAAGGAAGATGTGTATGAGACACAGAGGTTATCAAGATAATTGAAGCCAAAAATAGAAGAAAAAATAAAAACAGGCAAAGCGAATTTGAAAAATAAGGTCAGACTGTGTGAAAAAATACAGAAAAGAGTAAAGCCTTTGAAGCCAAAAGTATATACATGTGAAAGAAAAGAAAGGAAAAAAAATCATGGTCACTTCATTTCCTGGAGTAGTAACTACTTTGAATAACTTATTTGTTAGAAATGAGGAAGCTGATGTTAAGGCTATGGGTTAAGGAGAAATAGGATCATTTCCTTTAATTGTTCAATCAACATTAACTGAGAAGCCACTATATGCCAAACAGAGTTGTAGGGTGTAGTCAAAGAACATAGCTATCTGAGATTGTGTCATCACTACTATACAGTGTTTGATGTGTTCCTGTTCAGTGTCATTGCCTCGAAGATTTAGAGACATCCGAAAAACTAACTAACCTTTCTCCTCTATTTTCATTAAGATATTAAGTATTTTACAGATACTCCCAACACACTGTCAAGAATAAGAGCTGAATATAAATGTGTTAGCTTGATTACACTAAAATGCATATGATTACACTAAAAAGCATGCCAGATATAAAAACATCATATAAAATGTTAAATGAAATTATCAAATGATATACTAAGAAGAAAGCAAAATAATATGCTTAGCAATATATGCTTTAAAATATGCTTGATATAAAAAATAACGTTGCATCTCTAAGAAAAATATTTTCTAGACCAAGAGGATGATCAACAGAGATTTGCTACAGTACCAATATGCTCACTTTTAAAGAAAATTTCTGCAGTGTGAATGCACACTATGTAATAGGCTGACAAAAATTTAACCATTGATAGTTTAGTATCTGTATAATGCTTGAGCAATAATAACTGCAATCTATTGTTAAATTTAAATTTTAAATGTCCTTGCTTCCCATTATCATTCCTATAGAAACTTAAGATAGATCATATATTTATTCAAAGTGCTAAAATAATTCAATATATAAAAACTACTTTTAAGACTGAATTAGAATCTCAGTCATATTGCTATATTAAAATCACTTATATTTGGATTTCTGCTAACCAAACTTGACCATGTGAAATTATATTCCAGGTATGTATAGTCATGGTGAAAATCACACAGATATGTGATTATACTGAAAACATATTTTACCACAATGAAAGATTTTCCATTATTCAAGTTCTTCCCTTGTAAATGTCATAAAATCAATAACTTTGGCGTCATCTTTGAGATCACTTTTGTATATAAACTTGTTAAATGTGGATGTTGAAAAAGTAGAGACAAAGATGTTCATTTAATTTCCCTACTTAAGATCTTTGAGATTCTCCAGAATACATTTCAGTCTCATTTCATCCATCATCTCTCATGGCCAAATATGAAAATATGAATAAAAAAAGAAAATATTAATGAAATAATAAGAAAAATTAATAAGCAATATCTTTCTCCCATGCAATATTCTCTAGCTATTTGCAATGATGCCAGTTTTTTCTAATCATAACAAAAAAGGTTTGAGTAGCTGCCCTAGGATTCCCTTTTTTATAAATCCCATTTAGATTTGTTTTCCCTCAGCAAGTCCCCAACATAAATTTCCTTTCTCTATTTTTCCATCAGATAGATTTTAGAGTTTTGTTTTCTCGGAACCATCTGTAGTCAATCACAGGCTAATTTGATTAATATATCCTAAAGTATTCATCTCTTATTATGCTAATTCTTATTAGGCTGAATTCATAGAGACCTAAAGTCTTAATCCAACTGAATAACTATAACGATGAGCTATGTAGAGGCTGGCAATGCCAATGAGGGAAGAACCTAGAGAGAAAAACAGAGAAGCAGGAAATTAGGGTGATAGGACCCCCCAGTTTTATCTCATCATTTTTCCCAATCACGCCGTTCATGATATCTAGTCACAGCTTTCTCACCCTCTGCCACATAGATTATAGGAATTCCTAACTCTCCTCATGGGTATATATGAATATAAAAATCCACCCATGGAATGAGGTGACAATTGTTTCAATCAGTTGTTCAGTATTCTGGACTTTTCAAGAACTTTATGTAATCAGTTTTCATATATAAGTTTCACTCTTCTTGTACACTTCATCTAAGTCATCACCTTTTGCTTCTTATTTTCACTGACTATAAAAGTCCATATAGGGGATTTTCAAAACTTTGATAATACAGAGAAGAATAAATACCCTCATGTTTATATCCAAGATTAGCCATGGGGATCCACGGGGTGTGGGTTTGATCCCTGGTTAGGAAACAAAGATCCTGCATGCAGTGCAGTCAAAAAAAAAAAAAAACAAACAACAACAACAAAAAAAAAAACACAAGATTAACCATAGTTTAGAGCAAACAAAAATCACTTGAGCCTTCATCCCTCACTGGAAACAAATGATTTATGTTATTTAATAAAGATATGATAACATTTTAAATCACATATTCAGAAGTGTCTGCAATTTTTTCCTTTACTGAAATAAAAACCTAAACTTGCAGATTACTTCACAGGATCTATTCTTTCAACAGTACTGGCAGAATTATAAACAGCATAAAAATTCTACTTTTATAACTAATTTCTTAAAATATTAAGATATGTATTTTATCTTAGGAAAGATTTCATTATTTGCTTAGACGTTGACAGTGTTTCCCATCACCACTTCAAATTAATTCCATTAAACATTCAACATTTTATAGTAGGTAGAATAATGACTCTTCCAACCTGTCCATATCCTAAACACTGAATTTTTAAAATGTTAACTTGCAGATTGGATTAAATTTAGGTACCTGCAGTTGGAGAGATTATCCTGGATTATCCAGGTGGATGCAATATAATCACAAGTGTCCTTAGGAAGGAAAAAAAGGAGAGTCAGAGAAAAAGATGTGAAGAGAGAAGTAGAAGGCAAATTGATGCAGCCTCGGGCCAAGGAATGCAAGCAGTCTTTAGAAGCTGGAAAAGACAAGAAAACAGATTCACCCCAAGAGCCTCTGGAAGGAATATAGGCTGTTGACACCTTGATTTCAGATAGTAATGATAACCCTGTATGCGAGACAGCAAAAGAGACACAGATGTATAGAACAGACTTTTGGACTCTGTGGGAGAGGGAGAGGGTGGGATGATTTGGGAAAATGGCATTGAAACATATATAATATCATGTAAGAAACGAATCACCAGTCTAGGTTTGATGCAGGATACAGGATGCTTGGGGCTGGTGCACTGGGATGACCCAGAGAGATGGTATGGGGAGGGAGGTGGAAGAGGGGTTCAGGATTGGGAACTCATGTACACCAGTGGCAGATTCATGTTGATGTGTGGCAAAACCAATACAGTATTGTAAAGTAAAATAAAGTAAAAGAAAAAACATTTGGGATTTCTTTATGTCCAGAAGTGTAAAATAATAATATTTTTTGTCTTAAGGCACTAGTTTTGTGCTATATGTCACAGTAACAATAGGAAGCCAATACATCTACCACATGGTGGGTTTAAACTATAGATATTCTGAAATATGTAAATATATAGGTTAGATACAAAATATTTTAAATGGCAACGACAGCCTTGAAAATACTGACTAGTGCTGATTTGTTGGGATGTAAGAAAATTCAGTGGGTTTGGCAGCACAGTATCTACATTTCCACTAAAGCTCATAATAAACAAAATCTCATGAGTACAGGTCACCATGAACTGTGCAGGACACTTAAAGATACTTCACATGAACATTCATTCACTCATTTATTCAGTATATATTTAATAAGCACCTAATAAGTACTATACACTGCTCCACATATGGACAGTTGTGAATAAGACCATCAAAATCTCTGCCTCATGGAGCTTATATTCTGTAGCAAGTGTGAAAGAAATAAAATCAACAAAATGCATAATCTGTATGCTTTTAGCAAGGATATTAAAAAAAAAAAAGCATTCCTAAGTGAACAATGCAAAGAAAAAGAGGTAAACAATAGAATGGGAAAGACTACAGATCTCTTCAAGAAATTTAGAAATACCAAGGGAACATTTTATGCAAAGATGGGCACAATAAAGGACAGAAAAGGTATGGATCTAAGAGAAGCAGAAGATACTAAGAAGAGGTGGCAAGAATACACAGAAGAACTATACAAGAAAATACCCCAATTACACAAATAACCATGATGGTGTGATCACTCACCTAGAGCCAGACATCCTAGAGTGCGAAGTCAAGTGGGCCTGAGGAAGCATCACTATAAACAAACCTAGTGGAGGTGATAGAATTAAATTTTAAAAGATGATGTTGTTAAAGTGCTGCACTCAATATGCCAGTAAATTTGGAAAACTCAGCAGTGGCCATAGCACTGGAAAAGGTCAGTTTTCATTCCAATTCCAAGGAAAGGCAATGCCGAAGGACATTCAAACTACCACCAATTGCACTCTTCTCACATGCTTGCAAAGTAATGCTCAAAATTCTCCAAATTAGGCTTCAAGAGTAAGTGAACTGAGAATGTCCATATGTTCAAGCTGGATTTAGAAAAGCCAGAGGAACCAGAGATCAAATTGCCAACATCTGTTGGATTATTGAGAAAGTAAGAGAGTTCCAGAAAAACATCTACTTCTGCCTTATTAACTATGCCAATGCCTTTGACTGTGTTCAGTTCAGTTCACTCGCTCAGTCGTGTCCGACTCTTTGTGACCCCATGAATCGCAGCACGCCAGGCCTCCCTGTCCATCACCAACTCCCGGATCACAGCAAATTGTGGAAAATTCTTCAAGAGATGGGAATACCAAACCACCTGACCTGCTGCCGGAGAAATCTGTATGCAGGTCAAGAAGCAACATTTAGAACTGGACAAGCAACAGTGGACTGGTTCCAAATAAGGAAAGTAGTACATCAAGGCTGCATGTTGTCACCCTGCTTATTTAACTTTATGCAGACTACATCATGTGAAATGCCCAGGTGGATGAAGCACAAGCTGAAATCAAGATTACCAGGAGAAATATCAGTAACCTCAGATATGCAGACGAAACCACTCTTATGTCAGAAAGTGAAGAGGAACTAAAGAGCCTCTTGACGAAAGTAAAAGAGGAGAGTGGAAAAGTTGGTTTAAAATTCATCATTCAAAAGACTAAGATCATGGCATCCAGTCCCATCACTTCATAGCAAACAGAGAAACGATAGAAACAGTGATAGACCTTATTTTCTTGGGCTCCCAAATCACTGCAGATGGTGACTACAGCCATGAAATTAAAAGACACTAGCTCCTTGGAAGAAAAGCTATCGCCAACCTAGACAGCCTATTAAAGGCAGAGATATTACACTGCCGACAAAGGTCCGACAAAAGTCAAATCTATGGCTTTTCCAGTAGTCGTGTATGGATGTGAGAGTTGAACCACAAAGAAAGTTGAGAGCTGCAAAATTGATGCTGCTTAACTGTGATGTTGGAGAAGATTCTGAGAGTCCCTGGAACTGCAAGGAGATCCGACCAGTTCATCCTAAAAGAAATCAGTTCTGAATATTCATTGGAAAGACTGTTGCTGAAGCTGAAACTCCAATACTTTGGCAACCTGATGCAAAACCTGACTCTTTAGACAAGACCGTTATGCTGGGCAAGATTGAAGGCAGGAGGAGAAGGGGATGACAGAGGATGAGATTGTTGGATGACATCAGAAACTCAATGGACATGAGTTTGAGGAAACTCCAGCAGTTGCTGCAGTCCATTGGTTCACAAAAAGTTGGGCACAACTGAGACGACTGAACTGAACTGAACAGCACTGAATGCTGTGGGACAAAATTTAATGCAAATCAGAGGGACAGAAATTTCTAGAGAGTATGGTTGCTATTCTACATAGACAGATTAAGGAAAGTCTCATTGAAGATCTGATTTTGAGTAGAAACCTAAAGGAGTTTTTTTGTTGTTTTTGTTTTTTAAGCAAAATATACGGATATCTGGGTAAAGGGAATCCTAAGCAAATAAAGCAGCAAGAATAATATTCCTAACACAAAAGAATAATATGCTAGATGTGTCCAATGAACAGTAAAGGAGCCAGTGTATATAGAGTATAATGATTAAGGACAGAAATATATGAGATTAGAGAAGAGACACAAGGCCTATAAAATCATGTAGTCTTTCAGACCATTGAGTACACTGACATTCATTCTGAGTGAGTGATAAGGAAATGGAACATTTTGAACACAGGAGAGACATAATCTGACTTGAGTTCCCAAAGGATTTCTCTAGATGCATGTAAATAGATTGGAAGGCCACAGGAAATGTAGGGCCACCTGTTTGAAAGCCATTTTGATAATCCAAGAGGGACATGATGATGGTTTGGACAAAGGGGTTATCAATGAGGTAGTCAAAACCAGTTGGCTTCTATATATCTTAAAGACAGAGCCAGCTGCTGCTGCTGCTGCTAAGTCACTTCAGTCGTGTCCAACTCTGTGTGACCCCAGAGACAGCAGCCCACCAGGCTCCCCCATCCCTGGGATTCTCCAGGCAAGAACACTGGAGTGGTTGCCATTTCCTTCTCCAATGTATGAAAGTGAAAAGTGAAAGTGAAGTCTCTCAGTCGTGTTCGACTCTTAGTGATCCCATGGGCCACAGCCCACCAGGCTCCTCCATCCATGGGATTTTCCAGGCAAGAGTACTGGAGTGGGGTGCCATTGCCTTTTCCGGACAGAGCCCGCAGGAGTTGTTAAATGATTGGATATGTGATGTTACAGAAACAGAGGAGTAAAGATGGATCCCAAAGTTTCTACAGGACCAACTGAAACGGCAAAATCTCAGGAAGAGCAGATTTGGAGGGAGGAAATCAGGCACTGAGTCTTGGGTGTATTGTTAGAAAAGACTGAAACACATTTAGGTACAAACTTTGGAGTTTAGGGGAGACAGACAACTGGGAGATATACATTTGGAAATCATCAGTATGCAGATGTTATTTAAGCCATGAGGCAGTATAAGCCCACCAAGAGAGGAAGAATTGATAGGAAAGAGAAGTTCAAGCCCTTTCCACTGCAATGGAGAGAGGCTGAGAAGATG
The DNA here is from genome assembly GCF_014754425.2 of Oryx dammah. Lineage (NCBI taxonomy): Eukaryota > Metazoa > Chordata > Mammalia > Artiodactyla > Bovidae > Oryx > Oryx dammah. The sequence continues at coordinate 596,586 of NW_024070207.1, read as the reverse complement.
ACGATTCAGCAACAAACACCTGAGAATGAATGGCTTTGGGGTTAGAACAATAAAGGACAATAAGGTCCAGGAAGCCAATGGAAGAAAGTCATTCAAGTAGGAGTGAGTGACCAACCTAACCAAATGCAATAAACAGATCAAGTAAGATGGGAATTTTGAACTGTTCACTATATATAGCCACAGAGAGATAAGTATTGATCTTGCTATAGCTACTTCAGCCGAGTAGTAGGGGAAACTCCTGATTGGAAGTGGGATAAGATGTCTTTCAGGCTATCCAAACATTTTTTAGATTTTTACAACCATATTATTTCTAACTGCTTACTGAATAAGTTAGAAAAAAGATAACATGATACAAGCATGGAATTCACTTTTAATACTGCCTATTCCATTACGTAAGTTATACATAAAGTAATAAACATTTTCCTAACAAGAAATTGTGATTTTTTTATACCAAACATTTTTCAATAGAACTGAACAATTTATCTCTACTTTTCTTTCTCCATGTTATTCTAATTATATGCTAAGCTGTTTAGACATGTGTCTTTTTTATACAATGATTTTATGGTCAGTAGTAATATAGTTTTATGTTCACTTTTTGAAATTCAGATGGATTAAATTTTTCAAATATTTGTGTCATCATTAGAGATGGATATATACAGTAAAATAAAGGGAAAGCAAAAATACTTCTGAAAAGAGGGTTACTTGAAGGAGTCTGCCTTTTGGAAAATGAGACCTGATGCCTTTATGTGTTTATATCCTTCATAAAAATGTCATAGTATAATTATACATTTGCTTTAAATGGTCCATGTTGTCTTGTTTACATAAAGAGTGAAATGGAAAATTTTAAAAATAATTTAAATACTTTAAGATAAAAAAAAATACAGTTTTACCAGCTCCTAATGAACAAGGAGGCCTGGTGTGCTGCGATTCATGGGGTCGCAAAAAGTCGGACACGACTGAGAGACTGAACTGAACTGAATTGAATGTTGTGTTTTTGATGCAATCTGTAGTTTCTATCAGCAGGAGAGTTTTAAACCTATTACATGAAGAGATGCTCATTATATATTGTGAAGTTGATTTTTTTTTAATCAAAAAAAAACTTTTACTTCTGTTATAAGTTTCAGAGAATGTGATCTTTTGACTTGGGTTTGCTAAATTGTTTCATTTTTATACTTTCTTTTATATGTGGAGAAATATGAGAAGTATTCTTGACTGAGAAACAAGATACATGCAGGGAAAACTGATGGATAAAAGAAGCATTATCTGAAAACATTTTGTGTCAATTCATGTGTTTAGTGTTAATAATGGCAGTGAAAGATGCACTTACCCATTTTTCATAAACTGTTTTATTTAATCCTGAAATAGTCTCTGATTTGAAAAAAAAGGCCCCTTTCTTTATAACTTTTAATCTTAATGATTGTGAAGTTTGTTTGGCTTGTAATACATAGTGAAATTCATCATTAGATGAGGGCTTTTGCAAGCTTGAGAAATATCTGTCTACACTAAGGAATGTGCACCATTGTCCTTGGGAAGTCAGTATGAAGCTTAATATATGTGATTTATTAAATAAGACTTAGAACCTGGAAACCATGGATTATAGGACATAAGAAGTGAAAACTGCACAATTATCTGATGAATTTTAAGCAAGGCTAAAAATCAATTTAGAGATGTATTTTCAAATATATATTTCCAAATTTCACAAATTTACCATAATATTTTGTCATATTCAAAAATTTTGAAGTATGTAGATATCATCAAGCCATTGCTTTAAGTAATACAGAATAATATCATAAGAATATGAATACTAAATAAATTAATGTTTTAATTCTTGAGATCTGTCTGCAGCTAGATGTGATTCTATGGTTATAGAATATATGAAGCAGGAAAGAATGGATGCAAATGATGAACATCAATTGAACATCTATAGACATCCTAGTTTGCTGAATAATAGTCACTGGTTTTTCACCATGTACCATTGAAACGCACACTGTTGTGTGTTAACAATAAGCTATAGGAGGAGGAAACAGAAAGAACAGGCTCCATCTTGAAAGCAGGGCTCCATCTTGAAAGCAGGACTCCATCTTGAGCTGGACTGTGGACTTTGAGCTATATGTCCAGTATCTATGAAAACGACCTACCACCTGGAAAACCAGACTCCCCGGGTGAAAGAGTACAAGGGCACGTATCTAGACACTTCATCACCTAAAAGAATACCCTAATTATTTGTGTAACCAAATAGAATCATAAATTCTATTGTGCTTATTGGAGTATGACCACAGGCCTATTGATAATTGTCCACTGTTAACTACCTAGGCTTAAGACATACGAATCACAGGTTAACTTTGATTGTATCTTTCTTTTCCTTTGTTCAGAGTTTCAGGGAATTTGGGGAGGTGGGTTTGAGCACATACACTAAGGGTATATAAGATTTTCACAAAAACTGGTCGGGGTCTTTGGCTAAGAGGAGACTCTGCCTTGGGCCCACCAG